>NC_132811.1:17512144-17662144 GCF_048594095.1 Paramormyrops kingsleyae
TATAGTGTAGATCCGTTGTCCTGGCCATTGTCATGCTTAGATGCACAATATAAGTGATTCTGGACCCTATTTAGGGGGGCTTCAGCCACCCAATTTTCTGTTTCAGCCCCCCCCCCTGAAAAAAATGCCGTCCTATATTCTTCAGATTGAAAGTGGCAACCTTACTGAGGACTGAGCACCCCATGGGTCAAATCTCCCCTGCCATTCAGTAAGTGAACCACTTGACTGATCTTATAGGTTGGATATACTCACTTGCAGCCGAGTGATTGGCTGTTTTGAGGGTCATACCATTTGCAACAGCAAGCAGGAGGCCACTGAGTGCACTTACCTTTGTGGTATGGCCGGCGAGGATGTGCGCGAGCCAGTAGTGCATTTTATGTGCGGAGTATAATTCACAAAGGCAGTGCAGCCATCTGAGGAGCAGCTGCCCGTCCTGTTGAGATGTTTACGATGTGCAGGTTTTGGCCCCAGTGCTTCTGTGAAATTAGCCCTTTGCTTTTTCTATTAGGACAGACATAGTAGCTGAACCTGTGAGGAGAACATCTGTGGGTTGTTATGGTTTACAGTCACCGTTGTCATGTCACTCTGTGAAATGAATGTGTGTTTTCCAAGCATCCGTATTCTCCCTGAGACTGTACCCAAGCCAGGGAAGGAGTACTGCCCAAAATGATGGTAACTTTATCCCATAATACCATCCCAGTTGGATCCTCTTTTTTGATACCAGCACATAGTAGTGGTCCAGTTTCTCCATCCTGGTCTCTTGGTGGTGCAGAGCCATGAATTGTCAGATAAATTGCTCAGTTTTACAGATTTTTGCCTGATTATGAAAGATCAGCTCTCCCCCTCTGTCCCTTCACCTCCTTCTGTGATTTATTCCAAAACGACCTTGTTTTCTGACCCCCCCCGTGCTGTTGCTTAACATGTTTTTACCTACAGTGTGGTGTCAATGAATTCACAAATGCGGATAAAGTATGATGAACTATCAGATTATGCAGGTAGTTTAGTAACTAAGTAGTTTATTTATATAGCACCTTTCATGAACAAGTATCATAAAGTGCTTCAGACGAAATAAAACTAAGATATTCAAACATCAGTAAAAGGCCTGTCTGTACATAAAGGTTTTCAGGCGCTGATTAAAAGAATCAACACTGCTGTCTGGCCTAACGTCCCTGGGCAGACTGTTCCACAGCCTTGGGGGAAAACAGCAAAATCCCTGTTTAAAACTAGAGGATAACAAGAAGACTCTGATCAGAAGACATGAGTGACCTGTTTCTATGGGGTCAAAAGATCCCAGATATAAATTGGTGCCTGATTGTTAAGATCCTTAAGTAAATAAAAGAATCTTAAAATCTATCTTTACCGGGAGCCAGTGTAGGAAAGTCAAAACAGGAGAGATAAAAAGGAGTGTTTAAATTCATCCAATGTTACTATGGAACAGAAGCAGCCACTTTAAATCTGAATATGTAAAAAAAAAAGTTTCAAAAAATAGTAATCATGAGAATAAAGTTATTTTGAATAAGTTCTCACTAAGCTTTCTATATGCACCTATAATTTGCGGGAGCTATGCAAATTAGCAAGTGAAATAAACCTTATTATCTTATGCAGGACGTTTTATGATTTTTTTTTTTATGAATGAATTGTGTGAATTAATGTAGGGTATTTTTATGAATTAGTGATGATTAAAAGAGATCTGCAGGTATTACATCTGACTGAAGAAGATTAATTTCGGAGCACTTCAATTCTTTCAGCTCTGTCAGGCGTGTGCTGGGCAAGAAAAAGGCTGTGCAATGGATACCCGGGGGGAGGAGCAGGGGATGGAAAGAGTGGCGGAAGGTGCTTTTATTATGAAATCTGCATTGTGACACTGCTCTAATGCCTTTGAGAGCCTCATTAGCCTAATGGATGGGGTGAGCTGTCACCTGCTTATCCCCAGGCCTGTGCTGTATTTTCAGGGCTGAGCGGTGGTTGGGTCACGGGGAGGGTGGGGGGATTTTGGTAAGAGTAAAACGTCACACTCGGGCTGGCTGGATTATTCCCCCAGCCTGCCAATTTAATACCCCCAAAGGCTGTTGAACCCTGGGAAGCTTGCCTATATCACAGAGCTGCAACACCCTGTCTAAATTGAAAGGTGACGCACATTATAAGCTTCAAGACCTGCTTCCCCCACATCAATCTAGGTGCTGATGCCCTCTATTGGTCATATGAAAGTACACATGAGCAGTTTTTGTTCCTCTCAGCCTATTTCTCATGGAGTTTAAAAGCAAGAGAATAAAAGTTAGCCAATTAAAGTCTGCTATCTGTCATTTCTCATGTTTCACTTTGGTTATGTCTGAGCAGCCACCCATGTCTTCACTTCAACTGGCTTTTTTCTGAGCTATGTGTGAGCGATCCTTATATGTGAGCGATCCTTATATGTGAGCAATCCTTCTGTGAGAGCAATCCTTCTGTGTGAGCGATCTTTCTGTGTGAGCGATCTTTCTGTGTGAGCAATCCTTATGTGTGAGTGATCCTTACATGTGAGCGATCCTTATATGTGAGCAATCCTTCTGTGTGAGCGATCCTTATGTGTGAACGATCCTTATGTGTGAACGATCCTTATATGTGAGCGATCTTTATGTGTGAACGATCCTTCTGTGTGAGCGATCCTTATATGTGAGGGATCCTTGTGTGAGCGATTCTTATATGTGAGGGATCCTTCTGTGTGAGCGATCCTTATATGTGAGGGATCCTTCTGTGTGAGCGATCCTTATATGTGAGGGATCCTTCTGTGTGAGCGATCCTTCTGTGTGAGCGATCCTTATATGTGAGGGATCCTTCTGTGTGAGCGATCCTTCTGTGTGAGCGATCCTTATATGTGAGGGATCCTTCTGTGTGAGCGATCCTTCTGTGTGAGCGATCCTTACATGTGAGCGATCTTTATGTGTGAACGATCTTTCTGTGTGAGTGATCCTTCTGTGTGAGCGATCTTGATTATGAATATGTTTAAGTTGATTTCACGTTTCCAGGTACAATTTCTTATTATTTTCAACATGAAAAGACTATGATGATTAAGCACCTTAATATGGTCTCTATTAACAACTAAAACAAGATCAATATACTAATTGCACAGAACAATTGAAGATACAGATAGTTACAGATACAATTGTCAGGTAGGCTAACTAGCAAGCACTATTATTATGCATAAATGGATATTAATTAGGCTGCCAGTTTCCAGCTCACGAGGACTGATGGTATTGCTTATTTAAAGAAAATATTTCCTACAGAGCTCACTCTTCTTAATAATCATAACCAACAAATACATTTCTCTCTCCCTTTTTCGATTAATGATAACCAATGACTATATGAACTTCCATTTGATTTATCCAACAGCTGTTGGCTCTGAAAGGAGAGCGGATGATGGAAGATGGGAAAGACATTGTTTCATCAGCTTTTCTTCATACTGAACTGGAGACGAGCTACAGCATACGCATTACAGCTGACTAACCGCTTACCTGGTGCAGGGTTAGGGTTAGGGTTAGGCTTAGGGTTAGGGTTAGGGTTAGGGTTAGGGAGCCTAGGAACATGGAGCCTGTTCCAATAAACACAGGACACAAGGCACCCTAGACCAGGGGCCCACAAAGTGGGGGTCGCGAGATGATTTCCAGACCACATAACTGCAGCCGGTCAGCTGTACTAAACCTACCGAGGGGGACATAGTCACCACCCCTCCCCAATTAGTGAAATGCATGGAGGGGACACCACAAAAGCAGTCGTCCCCCGTCCCCCCAAATAAGGGTCACGAGTCTCTGCCTCTGCAGAGGTGATTCTAGGTATTCAGGGGGCCCTAGGCAAAAAACTCCATGCCCCCCCCCCCCCCCCCCCGGCATGGTAACATTTATTACCTTTACTGTACTGTAAAGTGTAAATTAATAATATCAACAAAGGCAATTTAATAAACACAAGACTTTTCACTTTTGTTAAAAACTACACAAATAAGGCAGATTGGTCATTGTAATGCACTGTGTAATTATCTGCCCTTACCAGCTTGGGGCCCCAGGCCAATACCTGCTCTGCCAGTCCTGCTGCTCTGCCTTTCATCTCTGTTTTTTTATGGGGTGTGGGGCATGCGCGGATCTGAGGGCCCACCCTAGACTGAAACCTGGCCACCCCAATGCCCCCCCAATCATATTTTCATTTTTGTGGCATCTTTTTTCTTGTCCAGAATTACGTTTATTTACACCACTGGCTGAATGATAAACAATGTAAAGTTATAGCGTTTAGGTACTTCAAATATTGCCTTATTTTCTAGATGCCTTATATTCATATTTAGATTTATGTGCCACCCCAAAAATACCTCTGGTCCCACCCTGGCCATCCCTCTGAAAAAATTCTGGCTCCACCACTGGTGTGGGGTGAGAACCTTGGGAACCCATGACTTAGATGCCACTGGTTTTGCAGCACAGCCAAATCAAAAGTCGTATGCCGTGACTGGCACCCAGAGGCTACTGAACATAACTACAACTGGATGTCCAACTCAGAGTCATGCGCACCATTTCTGACAGGTAGGCATGCCACGTTTTAAAAGTAGTTAGTAATTGATCAGTTTCTTGATAGTATAACCCTTCCGAAATTATCAGATAATCAAACGATGGCACTGGATTCTCTGCTGACACCAGGTGAACTCCAGGAAGCTTTGAACAGTATGCCCAATAATAAGGCTCCAGGCCCAGATGGATTTCCAGTAGAATTCTATAAAGAATTCTGGACAATTCTGTCACCAACATTCTACAGAATGTTGCAGGAAACCAAGGAAAATGGTAGACTACCACCAAATATGAATTCTGCCAACATTAGTCTCTTGCTAAAACCAGGCAAAGACCCTATATTGCCTACCAGCTATCGTCCAATATCACTTATTAATGTTGACCTTAAAATAATCTGCAAAGCTCTCTCAAAAAGAATAGAGAAGATAACCCCTCACATAATTCATCCTGACCAAACTGGTTTCATAAAAGGGAGGCACTCATCAACAAACACACGTAGATTACTCAATCTGATAGACTATTCGTGCAATAAAAACCTTCAAATCATAATATTGTCTCTAGATGCAGAAAAAGCATTCGATAGAGTTAGTTGGAGTTTTTTATTTGCAACATTACACAAATTTGGTTTTGGAACCTCTTTTATAAACTGGTTAAAAATATTATATAGTTCCCCAACAGCATGTGTTAGGACGAATGACCAAACATCCTCTAGCTTCTGTCTCAAGAGGGGCACCAGGCAGGGATGCCCTCTCTCCCCCTCACTGTTTGCAATTTTTATTGAACCACTAGCAGCAGCAATTAGACAGGCTATAGTGATTAAAGGCATCAAATGCAAGAATGTGGAACATAAGGTCAGTCTTTATGCGGATGATGTGTTACTTTTTCTCCAGCATTCACAAACCACTCTCTCTGAGGTAATTACATTAATAAACTCTTTCTCAAGAGTCTCAGATTATTCAATAAACTGGTTAAAATCTACAGTTCTTCCAATTAACTGCTCCTTTCAGAACTCTTCCTCCACTCCACTGCAATCTGGGGATATTAAATATTTAGGTATTAATGTTTCACCTAGGCTGGCAGACTTAACTAAATTAAACCACATCCCACTTTTAAAGAAGGTAGAGGATGAGCTGGTTAGATGGAAGTCCCTGCCCATATCACTCATGGGAAGGGTTGCATCAATAAAAATGATGGTGTTACCAAGAATTAATTATTTATTTGCAATGATTCCAAGTAAACCATCACCTGACTGGTTTAGATCTCTGGACTCCGCCATCTCTAAATTCCTTTGGAAAGATAAACCACCGCGTATTAGCTTAAAAACGCTGCAAAGGACCAAGGACAATGGAGGACTAGATCTGCCTAACTTTCACCACTACTTCTTAGCCAACAGGCTTCAAAACATCTCAGGATGGCTAAAACATACCTTCTTAGATGAACCTTGGCTAGACGTAGAACAGGCTCTATGCAATAACATAGACATTTCGGATCTACCATTCATTAGCTCAAACATTAAACGACATGAATGCTTCAAAAGCATCAGTATCAGCTCTTCTCTGACAGCATGGTGGGAGTTTCTTAAAATGACTGAGTCTTCATTAATCCCAAGCAAACGTACTCCCATCTGGAACAACCCTGACATACTACTAAACAATAATATGATAAATTTCCCGGATTGGAGTTGTAAAGGTATTAAATACTTGGAACATATATTTGAAGAAATAGACTTTATCCCCTTTGACTTATTAGTTAAAAGACATGGGATTAACAAGAATAGATTTTTAGAATATCAACAAGTTAAATCTATAGTAAAAAGGAAATTCAAGTCTAATCAAATCAAATTACAAATACCACCAAGGGTGGCAGAATTCCTTAATCTCAAAACCCCCAAATTACTGTCTAAAATATACAGGACACTTTCTAAAATGGATGATTCAATATCCCTTCCTATTGCAAAATGGGAGGCAGATTTATCAATCAGCTGGAACCACAATTTCTGGTCTAAGACATGCTTAAAAACCTTTGAACTGATTAGAAGTCCCAATTTACAATTAATACAATACAAAATCCTGCATAGAGTGCACTATACAGGGCATTGGATGTTCAGGATGGGTTTTACATCTTCTAACAACTGCTCACACTGTCAAGGGGATACACCTGACAATTACATCCATGCTCTTTGGTTCTGTCCACCTGTTCAGATGTTTTGGCGCAGGATTTGTGAGGACTTATCAAAGTGTCTGAAATGTACCATTCCAGCCTCTCCTTCAGTCTGCTTGTTGGGTGACTTAGATGGTGTCACTACCGAGATTAACACAACCCACATGGCTTTCACCGCTTTATGCATTGCTAAGAAGACTGTCCTCATGAACTGGAAAAATAAAAATAACCTTAATATCAACCAATATAAAGAGAGTTTGCTGGACCATATTAGTCTTGATACAGCTTCTGCCGCCACATTAGACCAATCTCTCTGGGCTCCTTTGATCAGCTCCATCACCTAGTGGCGGTGGGGGGTCGCAGGTTTGTCCCGCTTCGGTCTTTGTTGTTGGTGTGGGGGGGGGCCTATGGGCTTGGGGTGTCTGGGGGTTCCCTGGGGGGGGGGGTTTCTGGGGGGGTTCGGCGCTGGGACTGCGGTCCTGGCCTGGATGGGGCTTTGGTGGCTCTTGGGTGGCGTCTTTCTGGTGGCTGCATGCAGCGCTGCTGGGGTAGCCTGTGCCGGCAGACGTAGGGTACCAGCCTGGCGGCCGTGCTGCTCCTGGGTGGGTCCGGGGCGGGCTTGGGGTTCTGGGGGCGCTCTGCCTCCGGGCTGGGGTTCCGGCTGGGCTGGGGGGGCTTGGGTCCTGGTGGGTGGGTCGCCGGGGTGTGGGCTGGCGCGTGCACTGGGGCCCGGCCCCGGCGCGGGGACCTTCGGCGCATTGGAGGGGCTGGGGGCCTCTTTAGCTGGTGGGGAGGTTGTTACCATCTGCCCGCAGGTGGTCCCTGCCTTAGGGGTATCCACTCTGCGGGGGTGGGGGGGAATCCAATAGAGTAGGAGAATGGACCCAACCTGGGTGTCTGTTGTCTTATGTAGTCTGGGAGTTGACTGAATGGTGGGGTGGGTGTAGTTTTTCCCTCTGTGGTGGGGTCTGGTTGGCTGCCCCGGGCTCTGTGGTGCCCGGTGGTGCCGCTGCTCTGGGCCCCCGGACTGGATGGGCCTCGGCTCTCCCGCCCTGGGTGGATTTCAGGGAACGGGGGTGCTTATGGGGGTCAGCGGGGGGGCTGGCTCCAGAGGGGGGGTACTTTGCCCCCCCCGATCCTTTCCTCCCCATCCCTAAATGCTTCCCTCCTCCCGCTCCGTCACCCCAACACACATATAGGGCTTTGAGGTGCAGGTGCGTCGCTGGGATGCAGGGGAGGTATTCCTCCTCTGTCCCCCCGTGGCCACCTGTGTCTCAATCACACATCACAACTTAGACACTCTCATTACTTACTCTCTCATGACACATACATTTAGGGCCTTGGGGGTGGGCACAAGGAATGGCGTCCAGAGGGCGGTCTGTTCATTCAGCCTTACCTCTGGTGCCAGTGCCCACTTCTCAATTTTAAGTTGCATATAGACATTGAGGGTTCTGGGGAGGGGCCGAGCTGACACCAGCTGCTGATAGGCAGAGGGTGGTTAGCACCATGCCCTTCCCCTGTTTTAAAGCACTTTAGAACAACACGCACCAACACCACATATGAGCGGGCGGAGGGAAGCATGGGGTCTTTTCACACCCCCGTTCTCTGTTCACCATCTGGGGCCGGGGGCTGGGAGGAGCTGGCCGTCCGGTCGGGGTCTGGGCTGGTGGGCTTCTCGGCTGCTGTGGGGTCCGGGGTGGTCTTCTTGTCCCCATGCCAGAGGAAAAAAGGGATCCATCTCCGAGGTCTGGTGGCGGATTGCCCCTCTGGGGGCGGTGGTGCCTAGATCTCGGAGTATAGAGTATATATGGGGAGTGTGAGTGTGTGTACGGCGTTCATTTCTGTGTCTTCATGTTGGGCGAATGGGTGAATATTTGTTTATGTGTGCATGAGGGTGGGAACGTATGCTTGTGTATGTGTGTGCCTGTCTGTCTATACGTATGTGTCAGGTTGGGTCTTAGACTCCACCTGAAATAACATCTCAGGCTCTATTACCCCCCGCCACACTCCCTGCTGGTGGATGAGGCCCCCGGCAGCCGATGCGTTGGTGGTTCTCGATGTCTGGGGCTGGATGCTCTGGTGTGTGCTGGCTCACTCTCGGCGGTTGCCTGCCGGGGCCTGGCCCTTCCGGCTCTGTCGGGGCCCTGGCTGGAGGGTGGGGGGGCCCTTGGATCTCTGGGCCCGGGGTCCGGTCTGCCCTGGTGTGGCCGGCCGCCGGCGGGGCCTGCGTGCTCGTCGCCACGGCCCCCTGGGGCTCCTGTGATGTGGCTGCCGGATGGCCCCCCTCCGGAGCGCTCCTCTGCCCTTTTCTCGGTGGGGGCTGCAATTGTCCCTGCGTTGGTCCTCCTGGGGTTCCCGTGCCCTGGGGGGCCTCTGGATATCTGGGGCCCGGGTCTCCCCCGTGTCGACTTCATGTCCTGGGTGGGCGGGGCTGTGGCTCCCCACACACACTACTAGACAATTACTTGGAGAAACCTTAGGAACAACAGCGCGCTGACACACAGGTGTGCACACAGGTGCTCACGGACACGTGCTCACGGACACACACTGTCTTGATCGGCTGTTGTTTCTGGGCATGGGTTGTAAGGCTGGTTGTGTGTGCTGTTCAACAACATTTAACGTTTGATGGTCGTTGTGATTAGTACAGATGTTGTATGTTGTCTTTCTCTTTTCAACAGACATGGAAGCAGATTATCTGTTTTGTTTTTTTCTTGGTTTTTTTTTTTGTTTTTTTTTCTTTTGTTTTTTTTTCTGTTTTCTTTCCATTCCTCTCTCTCCCTCTCTCTCTCTTCCCTCCTTCTCCTTTGTCCCCCCCCTCCCTCTCCTTCTTTTGAGGAAGTAAATAAAAATATAAAATAAAATTAAAAATAAATAAATAAATAAATAATTTTTAAAAATAAATACATAAATAAATTTTTAAAAAATTAATAAATAAATAAATAGATACAGTCCCCCGCAGAGGGGGGGTGGAGGAGGGAATATAAAAAAAGAAAGAAAAAAAAAAAGTAGTTAGACCGGACTCAGTCCTTTTAAAAACGTGGAAAAACTGGCTTAGAACTAGTTGTATTAATACTTTCATTGGCAGTTGTGCTTCCAGCGAAACTATTTCATCACAAATATAATGTTAATATAATATTTTAAAAACTATATATAATTATGCGTTTGATACATTTTGGGTTTTCTTAACTCGGATTCCAGAAAGTGATCATTGTTATATTTTTTATTGTTTGCAGTGCATCCAACAGACTCTTTATTTTATCGCCGGCGACTTTTATTTTGAAAAGTAAATGTGGTTGCCGGAAGTAGAGAGCGTTTTCTGGCGAAGTGGAATGAACTGGTGTCAAGGAAGCTGTACATTGGAGCGAGTGTACTCGTCGCAGTTTAATACGTTTAATAGTTAAATAGGCCAGTAAAGGAGTAGTTTGCTCCAGTTATACATTCACCTCACCGGTTCGTTTGCACAAGTGCCATCCGGTCATTTGATGCACTTATAGCAGACGGGGCAGCTTGGTCATTGCTGAAATTCACCATGGCCTCTCTGCTTTCCCTGCAATTGCCTTTAGCTGTTAGACGATCGGGATGTTTTACTTCTTTGACCAGTACTTTTGCGTCCCCTTTGCTGTGCAGCAGACGGAACTACTTGAAAAATGACTGGCCTGAATCGGAGTACCTGCACAAAAGCATTGTGCCAACGATGCACTATCAGAAGAGTTTGCCACGGTGAGTTAATGCTGTGCATAGGTCTTTGTGCTGGCCTGCTGGTAAACAGCAGTTTCTGACCATATAGCGAGGCTTAAAACGGATTATTTTCGTAAATACCTAATGCTTATTATATATAATCTATTCCTGTTTTTCTAATACTAAGTGGTACCATATTCAAATAACTATATATACACTATATATTCACTGTTCATCGTTACCGTGGTTAATAATGTAGGGGAAGGGGCAAGTAGAGATAACGACAAAGTTCGCAGGGACGTTTACATGTTACTGGTAGCGCATGAAATGGGTCGTTTTCCTATGTGAAACGATCCTGATAAAATAAATTAGATGGCGTACATGGTGAATTATAATTTGATTTCATTTCGTTTAAATGGCTATATGTTTTAACAGGTTGCCTATTCCAAAGCTGGAAGACACTATTAGGCGCTATTTGGCTGCTCAAAGGCCGCTTTTAAACAAAGAACAATACCGGTAAGAATGTATAAGTTCAGATGCGCTGCATTTGTAATGACTTGTCTATTATGTATTGTGTCCATAATGTTAATGATTATTGGTTTCGTAGTAACACTGAGAAGGTGGCTCTGGACTTCCAGAAGGGTGTGGGGAAAGAGCTCCATGAGGAGTTAGTGGCTCTGGACAAGAAGAACAAGCACACCAGTTATATCTCGGGTGAGGAATTCACACAAAATATCAAATGCTACCGTGGCAGGGGCATAGCTAGGAATTCTGCCCCCCCTGACAGAATGTCCCCTTGGGCCCCCTTAGGGTGGCACAGTAGATAGAATTTTTCAGGTACGCCAATGTAAAATTTTGGGTCCCTTGTAAGGTGCTGGAACTCCCAAATCTGCCAGGGTGTTCATGCCCTTCCGACACCCTGCCTATCACCTGTCTAACCATGCAATATACAGCACTTTCAAATCACCTTCCAATAGCTATTCCTTAGTGATACAGCACCTTACTCTTTTGTGCAGTATTACATATCTACTGTATGGAGTATTGAATATTGTATATCATACAGTATATTGTATAGTCTAACTGATCCTCCCAAATAAATGTTTTGTGTACTGTTAAATGTATTCTCAGTATCCAGTCCACCACAGCAAATTCCTCAGAAGTGTAGCGTTGTCGAAAAATCAAGTCTGATTCTGAATCTGACAACTGACAATATTTCACTGGAAGGTCTCCTCACTCCAATGGTTTAAGCATTGTGATGCTCAGAGGTGGAGATTTCAGGTCCAGAAAGTATAAATCCAGACCAAGATTTTGTTTCAACCAAGCAGTTGAGTACTCTGTGACTGTGACTCTTTATACTCAACTGGTTGGTTGAAACAAAATCTTGGTCTGGATTTATATTCTCTGGATGTGAAATCTCCACCTCTGGTGATGCTCCTACTAAGCTAAAGCTGGTTTTCTATTCTCTAGCTCCCTGGTTTGATATGTACCTCTCAGCACGGGACTCCATAGTGTTGAACTTCAACCCCTTCATATCTTTCACTGCGGATCCCAAGCCAGAGTACAATGACCAGCTGGTACGGGCGACCAACATGGTGTGTTCGGCCTTGCGTTTCATGAAGACCCTGCGCGCCGTGTGCTTGGAGCCTGAGGTGTTCCACCTGAACCCTGCTAAGAGTGACACAGAGACCTTCAAGAAGTTCATTCGCTGGGTTCCCCCCACGTTCTCCTGGTATGGGGCCTACATGGTGAATGCTTACCCCCTGGACATGTCTCAGTACTTCCGTCTGTTCAACTCCACACGCATTCCCAGACCCGGACGTGACGAGCTCTTTACTGACCAGAAGGGGCGACACCTGCTGGTGATTCGAAAAGGCAACATGTATGTGTTCGACGTCGTCGACAGAGATGGGAACCTTGTGAGGCCAACGGAGATTCATGCCCACCTCAGCTTCATCCTGTCTGACCCGACGCCACCACCAGCATTCCCGCTGGGCTTCCTGACCAGTGAGAACAGGGATGTCTGGGCAGGCCTGCGGGAGAAGCTGTTGGCTGCTGGGAATGCGGAGGTGCTCAGGCTGGTAGACAGCGCCGTCTTCTGCGTCTGTCTGGACGAGGAGAGCATGCGCGACCCCGTCCACATCTCCCACAACATGCTGTACGGCGACGGGGGCAACCGCTGGTTCGACAAGTCATTCAGCATCATATTCTCCAAAGACGGACATGCTGCTGTGAACTTCGAGCACTCATGGGGTGATGGCGTCGCTGTTCTCCGATTCCTCAACGAGGTCTTCAAGGACACGACCGAGAAGCCCCAGGTGAGCCCAGGGTCTCCGCCGGCTGCCATGGACTCTGCCTCCGCGGTGACCCATCTGCAGTTCAAGCTGGACAGCGAGCTAGAGAGGGCCGTCGGCAAAGCCTGGAAAAAATACCAGGAGGCTGTTTCCAAGGTGACGATTGAGACCATGGAGTTCCGGAAGGGCGGCAAGGAGGCGCTGAAGAAGAAGAAGCTGAGCCCAGATGCCATAGCGCAGCTGGCCTTCCAGATGGGCTTCCTGCGGCAGTACGGCCAGACGGTGGCCACCTACGAGTCCTGCAGCACGGCCGCGTTCCGGCACGGGCGCACAGAGACCATCCGTTCGGCCACCGTCCATACAAAGCGCTGCGCCCATGCCTTTATCCGGGAGGGCAGCCAACACTCTCTGGATGAGCTACGGGGCTTGCTGGATGAGTGCTCCAAGTACCACGGGCAGCTGACCAAGGAGGCAGCCATGGGTAGGTATGAGTAGGCAAGTAGCTGGTGACAGAGTTTTGTAAAAACACATCTCGTCAACAGGATCATTTTCTTTTCCTCTCACCAGGGCAGGGATTTGACCGACACCTGTTCGCCATGCGATACCTGGTCACCTCCAAGGGCCTTCCCCTGCCTAGCCTGTACCAGGACCCAGCTTACGCTGCCATCAACCATAACATCCTCTCCACCAGCACCCTCACCAGCCCTGCTGTCACACTGGGTGGCTTCGCACCTGTGGTGCCCGACGGCTTCGGCGTGGGTTATGGTGTCCACGACGACTGGATCGGCTCCAACGTCTCCAGCTACCCAGCCCGGAACGTCAGAGAATTCCTGCAGTGTGTCCATGAATCCTTGGAAGACATCTTCGGTGTCTTAGATGGCAAGCTTCCCCAAAGCTAGGTTACCAGTATCTCCACTGTTTCTGGGAAGCAAAATTAATGTCAAAGCAAAATGTTCAATTACCGATATTCCATTATTCTGCTGTGTTGACATCTCAGGACAAAGGAGGCTCTGTGAATCCTCTGGAGACTTTAACACCTCCTTACCCAGTGTGAACTGCAGTTATATATTCTTTTTTTTTTTTTTAAAGGGCATTTGTATAATTATCCACTCTACTTGAATAAGTTCCTGTAAACTTCCTGAAGGTGATATGGATGTAAAATATTAATTTAAATAATTAACAAATTAAAACGGTTTGTTTTATTAAGAATGAGTTTCTTTTGGATGAACCAGTAATATTGACATACCATCACATTTCTGCTGTGTATGTAGACATTTACCAAATATACCAAATATTTGTGGTTGAAATGCAGATATACTGAATTTTTTTGGCTCATATATACAAAACCTCCAGTTTAACATGGCTAAAACCTTAATATTTATCCCTAACAATTTGAGTACAATTTTAATTCCAGTAAATTTCACGATTTAAAAAAAAAATCAAATACCTCTCCGATTAAGGTATTTAACATTAGTCATTATTGTTAGATGAAGAATTACCAGCATGCATGGAAAATGAAGATTGTCGGGTACACAGCATTCAGGGTATCATCACTCAGACTTTGGGATAAATGCTGAATACCAATAAAAACATGCAAGCCTGTAAATCTTAAACATTTTGGCATTAGAAGTCTTAGTTGTGTTAAAAATCCCACATTTACTTTAAATGTAATGCTTACATAATCTAATACTTCTGAAACTGGCCAGCTGTCCCTTCCCATAAATTCTTTTACAAATAATTCACATTAGAACTGAATTTCAATACACTGAATTCTGGGAATGAAGAATAATCAAAATAAGGGCAAATCAGTACATCTTCAAGAGTTTATTAAAACACAAAAATTTAAAAGCAATGTACAAAAGCAGAACACATTAATACAAAAATATCCACCCCAGACAGCTCAGATTGGCTTGATCTTGAAGTGTAATCCAATGAGGCTGAAGACAAGACATTTGAGATCTTGAACCAGGTAGTAGAAAACACGGAGGCCTTCTGGGTCCCTTAAAAATGGGAAGGGGGGGGGGGGGTTGTGTCAAACATTCAGCTTAAATTACATACCATTTAATCACTTCTAACAAGACAAACAGTATAACATCTCACAGGAGGGATGTACTCACTTGGACTGGTTAACATCAATCAAAGATCCAATCTTGGAGGTCGTGAATGAAATATGTTCATCTCCTATGACAATCTCCAGTTCCTGCAAAATATTTTTTTGTATAAAATTTTAAAAATAGGCATCTAAGATATTCATTATAACTGAGCAATACTCAAGTTTAAATACTGCAGTTTGGCAGCAACTTATTCTTAACATGGTCAATGTAGTTTGTGGGTACATCTAGCCCATGCCTAACAAGCCTGCCATCCCTCCCCGACAGTGGGAATACAAACCTGTCTCCCCACTCTGTCAGGGGGCGGCCAGAGGGCATCATCCTCCTTGGTGATCTCGCTGTCGTCGATGATTCGCTTCAGCTCTTCCATTACACTCTTGTGCACGTAGGCCTGTGACATGCGCAGTGTGTAACCTTAATGTACATCATATACTATATAGTAAACCACACTGCGTACTGTAACCTTATACATTTAGTAAGCTTAGTCGTCGTGGGGACACCAAATGTTTGTATACCACCTACCTCTTTTCGGATCATAACATCATTTTTGTAGTTGCTGTTGTTTGCATATCTCAGCTTCCCTACGAACACGAAAAAGAGTACATAGTTTCCCACATGAATGAAAAAAGTTACACATGGAATGTGAATCACCAAACGGTGAAGCTTCCAGTACGATAAATGATTAAATTGATATAAATTTATACAACTAAATTTAATTTTCTATCAATATCCTAAAACAATAATGCTAAAAACATTTAGCTAGACTGTATTAAAACGATCTGGTCCCGTAAACTAGGCCCGGCTGCGTCGCAGATCCTCTTTCCGCGTTGCCGATCCCTGACTAACGAGGGCTTAATAACATCACTCACCGTCTGGACGAAATTCAAACTCCAGGAACTCGTGTCCAAATTTGCCTTTGTGGCCAACGTAATACCGCAAGTAAAAATCACTTGTGGACATTTTCGCCAACCCTGATTTGGTAAGCGTTTGCAGGACGTAGTTCAGACACACTTGAAGAGATCAGCCTGTAGCGCACAGCACTGACGTGACCCATCGTCGCAGGACAATCGCGTCATCTAGAGGGCGCGTTGTATCAATGCGTTCAATTGGGACTGTTATGCTAAATCTCTTCTCTGCTCCAGATTCTTTCCCCTTGTGACGTATCGCTAGATTTGGCTTGACAGAGCCATCCACATTCCTATAAAATTAAACAAACCTCTGTAGTAGAAAAACATTCACTAAGTTCACCAGGGTTGCCAACTCCCCTTTCAGACTCTCATTCTCACGCAAGAAAAATTACAGCAAATCTATATTATTCCATTATAAACCTAAGATTAGCTACTGTATCTTTGCTTGTCACTAGGGCTGTACCCTCAGGGGCCTCTCAATTGTACCTTTTAAGGTACAGAAATTAACTCTGAAGAATCTCTAAGGTACAAACAACATTAATGTACCCCAATAGTACATAAGTGTTCATCATAGTCCATTTCTGTTACCTATGGCTAAGGGTACAATTTGCAGACCCCTGAGGGTACAGCCCCAGTGACAGCAAATGTACAAATCAGTAGCCTTTTTTCTGACAGTGTACCTATATTGTAAATTAATTAGCAAATTAGTTAGCACTTCAAACAAGTTGGAACGGAACAAAGAGAGCTGGTGCGCGAGCATTGGTCTGACATTAATCTTTTCGTTTAACCATCGTATTTGTGAATGGTTGGTAACCAAGGGGAGGGTAGAAACGCCGGTATGCCAATGAGAGTGGTTGCGCCGTGTTCTTGCAGGTTCGCTCCGTCCTCTGTATAGGCCTCCGTCTATCTTCCAGCCGTTTATGATTTGTGGGAACTTTGAAGCTGATCCAAGGCAGCACGTGGTACAAGGCAGGGGTACACCCTGGACGAGATGCCAGTGCATCACAGGGCACACAGGCATACACCCTCACAGCCACATTATAGGCAATTCAGAGGCACCAACGTGCACTAACTGCATGTCTTTGAACTGCTGCAGGAAAGCCCTTGTAAACTCCAATCCCCCACTCCTGGTCTAAAGCAGTATTGTTACCCAGAATCACCACAGTAAGATACTCTATATAAATTATATGGACAAAAGTATTGGAACATACCTCTTAATCATTGAATTCAGGTGTTTCATTCAGACACATTGCTGCAGGTGTATAAAATCAAGCGACTAGATGTGTGGTCAGGTTTGCACACATTAGTGAAAGAATGGGTCATTCTGAAGAGCTCAGTGAATTCAAGTATGGTACTGTCATAGCATGCCACCTTTGCAGTAAGACAGCTTGTGATTTTTTCCCCCCTGCTAGATACTCCAGTCAGCTCTAAGTGGTATTATTGCAAAGTGGAAGCCTTTAGGAACAACAGACACGTAAAGTAACAGAACAGGTTCGCTGAATGCTGAGGTGCATAGTGGGTAAAAGTTGTCAAAGCTCTGTTGTCTCAATAACTGCAGAGGTCCAAACTTCCTCTGGCATTAACCCAAGAACAAAAACTGTGTGCCGGTACCTTCATGGAATGGGCTTCCATGGCCGAGCAGCGGCATGCAAACCATACATCAAGTGCAATGCCAAGTGTCAGATGGAGTGGTGTAAAGCACGCTGGCACTGGACTATGCAGAAGGGGAAACGTGTTCTGTGAAATGTTGAATTGCATTTCTCTGTCTGGCAGTCTGATGGATGAATCTGGGTTTGGCAGATGCCAGGAGAACATTACCTATCTGACTGCATTGTGCCAACTGTAAAGTTTGGTGGAGAAGGGATGATGGTATGGGCTTGTTTTTCAGGGGCTAGGCTGGGCCCCTTAGTTCCAGTGAAGGGAACTCTTATTGCTTCAGCATACCAAGACATGTTGGACAATTCCATGCTTCCAACTCTGTGTAAATAATTTGGGGAAGGTCCTTTTCTGTTCCAGCAGGACTATGCCCCAGTGCACAAAGCAAGGTCCATAAAGACATGGTTGGGTGAGACTGTGTGGATGAACTTGACTGGCCTGCACAGAGCCCTGACCTCAACCCCATCGAACACCTTTGGGATGAACTAGACCGGATTATGTGAGCTTGATCTCACAAATGCTCTTCTGGATGAATGGGCAAGTTCCTGTAGGTGTAATGGCCAGGTGTCCCAATACTTTTGTCCATATAGTGTCTCATACAATATGTGCATATTTATGATTTCAGATAATTGCCAAATGTCCAACTCACAAAAATTGTTTATGATAAATAAGGTTTATTGTATCACAAGTCCACTCCTGATACTGAAATGAAGTATGCCCTTTCTTGAAACAAGCAACATCATGCTTAAAGTAAAATGTAAAAATAATTATAAATTATTGCTCAATAAGTAAGTTCAATACAGATTTTTTGGAGCTGAAAAACAAAATACAAAATACATTTAAATGATGAAAAATGTTCATCACAGACGGTCTTTGAATTTTCACTAAAATATACAGCTTTGGCAAATTTCCCTAAATATGATGGATATCATGTTCAAATACCAAATGGAACAAGCTTATACAAAAATAAGAAAACCAAGCCACTTGCAGATGTGTACATGAGTGCAGGCACACATGATGTAAGGCATCCTAGGCACTCAGTGAAAGGAGTATTTGTTTGTCTCTCTTCTGCAGATCCAGATCATTTTTATCTGCCGCCACTCCTAAAGTGTCACATCTGTCCAAAAGTGAGTTTAAGTGGCAAAATTCCTGGTGACGTCACATTTCCAAATACCATCTAGAGCAACACTACCACTCATGAAAAGGTGTCTTTCTTCATTCCATAGGCCCAATTCCCTTTTCTAGCACCACATGAACTAGCATGTGAAAAAAGGGAGGGATTTGCTTCATACTGTTGCAGTCTTCCGCAAATGAGATAAAAATCTGTGTTTCTCAGGCGCTGCTGAATTTCAAGAGCAACATGAAAGAGTAAAACTAAAGTATTTGGTTAATATTAGAGGTTGAAGCCATATTGGCACCAGTCGGACTGAATAAGCAGCATCATTACTACCAGCAACAATGAAAACAACTGTTCACGATCCAGCAGCATCCTTCCAATTTCTTTCCAACAAACTGGCAATTGTGATATCAGATTTATTGCATTCCAATCATGTATACTCCTGCTTCCTGCCACAGTAAAAATTACCAATTATTGGCCAAAGAAATTGGGTCCACATGAAAGGTCACCAAACCCATCCAGGACATTCTCCTGACTTTTCTCACGTCAGCAAACACCAGTAGGTGAAACACTAAATGTCCTGCCTTGAATTCCGGCTGCTCCAGCGCACGAATCATATAGGCAAGCAAATACAAAAAACAGCAACAAAAGCCAGGCAGGGATTGCACGTCTCCTGATCGATATCATCTTATAACACAAAGCAAACAGAAAGAGGCACGTGCTGGTTCAATGCGGCCGACTGTTGGACTCTGAGATCTTAGGCTTCTTAGATGAGCTGTAGCTGTTGACAAAGACGTTGTGCCTCTTGCTCAGTTCGCCGTTCAAGATGTCCTGGATGTGCTGCACAATTAGGTTTATAGCCACTGCAAGGAGACATGGACGAAAGGGTTAGCAACTCCTGCAGACATGTTCAAGTATGGCTCCACATTTAGACATATCCTAGAAAATATTACCGAGGTATTTCTGCACTGAGGTGACAGTACTGCTTCAGCATACACGCTCTATACGCTGCACGAGCTCCTCCATTTTCACAAACCCCAACTGACATACCCCTCTGACTAAAAAAAGTCAGTCAGAGCTTTTCCCCTCACACACCACAGCCCTGTCAGGAGACCTGAGCTCTGTCACAAAACACCAGCCAAACCCTGCCTGAACCGCAAAGTCAAGAGGGGATTTTCCACATTTCAGAAACAAGAGGCCATAGTAGTACAAGCTACAGATGCTCCTCCACTTATGATGGGATTACATTCTGATGACCCCTTATAACTTGAAAATATCTTATTTGACTTAAGATATGATTAATAAGTAAACAAACCACTGTCACTGAATGAGCAAATAAACAATTACTGTTACTAATTAGCAGTAACTGAAAAGTGACTATATGAATACAAGTTTATCCTATTGTTAAATATACAGTACTGTACAAAAAAAAAAAAAAGTTCACCCAACAGAGACCGGAAGCGTGGCCGGGTGCATGCTGCCATCGCCCAGCATCAGTAGAAAGTATCGTACGGCATATTGTTAGCCCAGGAACAGATCAAAATTCAAAGTTCGATGACTACTGAATGTGCATCGCTACCCACCCTCGCAAAGTCAAAATATCATAAGCCGAACCATCGCAGAACCAGGAGTATCTGTACTTCCCAGGAAGATCTGATATGGGTCTAGGACAGAGCATTCACATTTCTGTTCCTTTGATGGAATGATAACTAGGAAAGATACCTTTAGCAGGAATCATACAAGCAGACACACAATATCAGGATATAAATGCAGGTATTTATACTTCATCAGTAATCTTCAGAAAGTTTCTCCAGTTACGGACAGTTTTGTGAAGGTCAAACTTTTATAACACAGATGTGTTAATTAGAAAAAAGTAACCTCACCAAGGTTATGTGCGCCACGTGGGATGATAATATCTGCGTACTTCTTTGTCTGGGGGGAAAGAAAACCATTTAAACTTTTTAATTTGACACTGATTCAGTTACAGTCCCTGAACCACCATGCCTTAGACTCGCTGCCCAAAGTGTGGGCTCCCTCCCAGTTGGTTTATATTATTCTCAGTTAAAGTCTCGAGAGATGCGATTAATCGCAGCTGCCATCCCTAAGCCTAGATTTGGGTCATTGAAACTAAGAAGGTAGAAGAGATTTCTTAAGATGAAAAAACAGACAGCTAAAGGAGTGAGTATTTTTAGGATCGATATAAGATGAATAAAAGATGGGATCAGGAAATGGAACTGGAGCTGGGATTGGAGAAAAAAAAACTACAGGGAACAGAATTGGAGTTGAATTTGAATTTCAGGGAGATTTAAGTTCCAACTCCAGTTCCATTTCCTGATTTGGACTGGAATTGATCAAGGCATTCCGGAATGACCCCAACCCTGCTCCATACCCACTTAATATAACACTAATAGCCAAATGGTTGTTGATGTTGTTGCTGTTATCTTCTTGGGATAATTTTATCATCTTCAACTTCTTCCTTTTGCATGGGCTAAAGTTTCAGCAGAGCTAATTCAGCTTTTAAAGCCATAAAAAATCTCAGGTTTCCAGGCTAAATATTAACATGCAGCTGGGCAGAGGTGAATACAAAGTAGTACTATCAACCCAAAGATCTCTTGCGTCACAGGGTACACCGTCTTTTAATCTAGGTGACCCCCTACATGGATTAGAGTTTGGCACTCCTACTCCGTGGAAAGAATCAACCCTGCTTACCGGGAGGCAAAACTCTTCGAAGGCGGGCTTGACAAAGGTGATATACTGTGTCAACACCTGCTCCAGGTCTCGACCTCTCTCACTGATGTCCCGCAATACTGAGGGGCGCAGGAGGACACAACCATTAAACTCCCTGTGGCCACAGACTCGCCTCTGGGTATCCACATTAACAGAGGCTTAAAGCAAAAGATGATGCCAGATTCCATGGAACGGAAGCTGGAATCACAGATTCCCATCCAGAACCCTGCCGACGAACCTCTACGGGAGAGGCGAGTGTCTGCGTCCGTGTCCACAAAGAGCTTCATCTGAAATAAGTCCCGAATGTCCTTGGAGTAGAATGTCAAGATCCCCTCGAACAGCACCACATCCGCCGGGTAAATCGTCACACACTCGTCCTTCCTGAAGACAGTCACCCAGGCACTTTTCAGCATCATCTAAAGAACTTAAGATCACATACTGTTCCAAACTCACATACTGATCTATATTGCTGTAATTAAAATCCATATCATTAAAATTAATTCAAAATTCACTTTTGACAACTTACGTATAACTGGACATTCACAAAATCAAAAAAACGACTGAGGAATTTTAAGTACTACACCAATTTAACCTATACACCAGTTTACGATAAATTTACAGGGGTTCTCATTGTACCACCATAATCGCTCTGTGCTATCCAGTCAACATCAATACTAAACAGCTGTAGAAAGCAAAAGTACTACATCTAGATGGATAAATGTTATAAATCCTTGTGGGGAAATTAAAGGAAGTTTGTTTAACCATGTGATTCACACACAACAGTCCTGCACATAGAGACAAACACAAGGCACAAAATAAAAGTCCTGACCCTGGACAAATAGCAAGGACACAAGCATGACTAGAGGACACCCAATTGATCGTTCTGACCTGGAATGGGTGACAAAGTCATACACCGGGATCTGCACTTCATTCCCTTGCAGGATTTCCTGTAGGGTCTCCTTGATGAGCTCATTGTCAAATGCGTCTAAAAAAGGAGAACACAAGACCTGTTCAATGAATGCTTTTCTCCAACGACCTACACACAATGCATGATCCATTGATGGCCACCCAACATTGGTCATGCCAGTCTTGAATATATGTGTTCCCCTAATTAACCTGCATTCAATTATATTGCTTATTTAAATGTGAGGTACATAACAGGCCAGTGAAATCACACCTCCAGGTTTGTGTGGCTGACGTCTGCCCTTGAGCTTTATGCATTTTGAGATGTTTTGTATGTTCTTCTATTTGTGCGAGACAGCATCCCACAGAATAATGACATGTGGTTGAGGTCTTTTTTGGATCGCAAAGCAACTGCTCATAGCATTGTGTGTATCATGAGATGAAGCAACGTCTCTTCTGGGTGTCCCCAGCCTTGCATCATACACTACCTTGGGACCCAACAAAGGATGGATGGTGATAAACCCAGGACTTCTGGCTTACCTGGATGGTCAAAGTTGAACTGGCCCTTCGATGCCTTGGCCTTCTGCTCTGGGGTCAGCACCCTGTAGAAGCTGTCCTGGCTGAGGATGGCCACCTGTCTCTGATCGTGGTCAATGTTGTTCTGGCCCAGCAGCTCCATAATCTTGCCGCAGACTGATGACTGCCCAGAAGATTGTGGGAGAAGATTGTGGGTATGAGGAGAGGGGGGTTCAGTAGCTAATCATGACATAAAACAGGGTTCCCCAATTTCAATCCTGGAGGGCCAAAATCTGACACAGTTTGCAGATTTTCCTGCTCAAACACACATACTAAACCTGGAAATTAGCTTGTTAAAGGTGTAAATTTGCAAACTGTGTATTCTCGTGGTATACGAGAATCTGGAAGACGTGCGTGCATAGAGCCTACACTGAAATAACATCCATCCATTTTCTGAAACCGATTATCCTGTCCAGGATCGCGGGGGGTCTGAAGCCCATCCCGGAGGCTACAGACGCAAGGCAGGGAACAACCCAGGATGGGGCACCAACCCATGTCAGGGCACACTCACACACCATTCACTCACACATACACACCTAAGATAACTCCAATTAGCCTCAGCATGCTTTCGGACTGTGGGAGAAACCGGAAAACCCAGAGGAAACCCCACGAAAACACAGAGAGAACATGCAAACTCCACACACAAGAAATCCTGGCGGAAACTCAATCCCCGATCCCAGAAGTGTGAGGCAAAAGTGCTAACCACTGTACCACCGTACTGAAATAACAGAATTGCTAAAATTTTAAACAAGCCAAATTTAATTAACAGGCATTCTAAGCCTTTAACTACCAAGGATGAGTCGATTTCTTGTAAAAAGTTGTTGCACTATGCATTTCTTTGTGCAAAGTGCACTTATATGTTTTTAAAACAACAAACATGAAAAAACATACAGAATGAAAGAACTGACTTGTTCCTTTGCTGCATTTTTGCATTGCAGTGCTCTTACCATAGGTTACATTAACATTATATCAACAACAGATGTAGAAAAATGTTTATACGATAAAACATTCAGCTGGTGTTAAATGGTACTTCCTGAAAATTTGAGTAAATAAAATATTATATTGATGCAAAGGTTCAAAATACTGATGAAAAAATGTGGCAAACTGAATCGTCATAAAGTTAATTGCAATATTGATACAGCTCAATATTGCAGTACATACATACTTAGAAAGTGAAGGCTGCATTTCCCTAAACAGAACTGAATATTTGGCAGCTGCAATTGACTACTAATACAAGACAGGTCACAAAATTCCTCAAACATGTTTCCTCAGGTTAAATACAAGTGCACTCAAGTTTTGATAACAATCATAGCATTTTTTGATAACTAACACTTCGTCCATTATAGCTGAGAGAGGAGTGAAGGCCATGAATGTTTAACTGCTCAGAGAGATAAGACTGATACAGCATTGTGGTCATGATGACTCAAATTAAAAAAAAGATCTCAAACAATGTAAATAAATAAGAGAAAGTAATATTTCAGTCTGTCTTGTGTGTAAATTGCAGGGATGTTAACTACAATGACACAGCTCCTAAGACTCGTAAAGTGGATCTTTGAATATTACACACAGTAGCAAATCTCCTTCTCTGATGAGATGCTACATACAGAGGAAAAGCTGGACATTCCAGACCCCCTGAGAAAATGTCACCTTGGGGGCCCTGCTCGGGTTGTCACTTTCAATTGCTTAGTTAATTTTGCCGAGTGGGGGGGTATGGGGCCCCGACAATGTGCTGGGCCCCCAGAATCCATCATGGTATCCATGTCCCTCCAGCACCCTGACTACATACAAGCTGGTCCCTATAAGATCAGCTGGTATGGCACGTTCTGCATTGCACACAGACTCACTATAGCCATGTTCAGAACTCTTACAGCAGGAACACACAGACCAGCTTACTTCCAAAAATATGTGCACTGTGCCAGAGTGAAGTCAACATTATTTAGACATGTATGCCAGGTAAGTGGCAGGATAGTTAACATGACCAGACAGGCAAAGGCAGCTCTGCCTGAGTTGAAAGAAATGTCAGCCGTTTTCACTCAAACACCACTATACATCTGAAACCCTATATAGTGTTCCGAAGAAAATCCACTAATTAAAATCTTGTGGCTGGATCTGTAAAAGCTCTTACATGTCTAAAAAGATCAGAATACACTTCAGGACATTCAAAAATATTCTAACGACTTATCTGCAAATACTGAAGGAAAATCCGGAACTATGATATTAAATATTAAAAGACTTTTAAAAATATGACTAAACGCATTCTAACCAGGCGTGAATGACTAAGCACACCTCTGTAGGTGAGAAACATGCGCGACCGCCTCCACTCCGGGGCTATGCGCGGCATCCAGCGCCCGGCTGACTGGCGTTTCTTTCCCATGCGCCGAAATCCCAAAAACAGCCCTTGACCAGGGAAGTCCAACCACTCATCAAAGCCAGTACAGCGACATCACGCTGCCACTTGTTACATCTCCATCTCGGTCTATTTTTACCGATACGCTATTCCCATCAGCCTGCTGATTTTGAACCAGTGTCGAATCAAACAAATATCCACTAATCAATAACTTAAGCTGAAAGTTCTCCCGGAAAATTAGATGCCCAGCGTCACACTTTGAAAGAGAAAGACTATTTTTAGACTTCTCGAATACTTATTCACGATTCAGTTTCCCGAACTTAAGCTTGACAAAAGACCACGTGGCAAAAATCTAATTTTAATTTAGCTCAATCCCCAGATTTAACGTGCCTACGCCAGCTTTTTTGTGATGTACCCCCCTATGAAAATTAAATCGAGCATAAACAATGGTACAGCAGTATTAGACACAATTACGACACTTCAAGAGAGTCCTAGCTGTAGATGATGGTGTGAAACCGTTTAATTGTTTTGGTTACCCAAGTTGTTTAAATCTCAATTTATGGAGGTGACGCAAGACGTATTATAGTCTTAAAATAGTAGTTGGAAACATAGCTCTCAGCTCGTTCAGAAAACTATTAAAAACGCTACTCAAAAAGAAACGTTACATTTATATTTCTTGTGATATGGCTATATCTTATACGCACCGGTCATAAAGAATGAAGCAGCAAACGAGACGCGCGCGACATTGTAAAGCGAGCCACGCGGTCAGGGAGAGTCATCTTCAATGAGGCGATTTCCTCCCAAGAAAGATCTCAAACAAACACCGTCTATATTCAACAAATCGCTAACCAGATCCGAGGAAGAGGAAGCCGACCTTGCCGCTGGCTGTGCCTCCGGCTACCCCGATGAGAAAAGGCTGCCAGTTCGCACGCCGGCCGCGTGCCGGAGCCTCCAGGCGCGTCCCCGCGTCGCCAGCCATGCCGGTCGCTGTGATTTTACCCGCCTCTCACCCACACTGTGCGCTGCGGGTTTCACCGCTGCCGCTTTCAACACGTGAATGAACTTCCTGTCGTCACCTCAGCACAGCACATTCCATTTTAAAAATATGGTATAACTGAAACGAAGCTGCAACTTCACGATCTGATCAAATTATTTAAAATGCCCCCCGAAAAACACTTCATTTGAGCCTTTTTTTGTGCTCAATGTCTATACTTACCAAATCAAACGTTATACCCAATTGTGCATACAAACGTGATAAGAGGAAACGCGATATTTCTCTTATTTTATATGACTTTTATGAAGTCCATAAAATAATAATTATCATCAATAATTATCCGACTACAGTAACATAAAACATGTTCTGAATTAGAATTAGTGAATGATTAATGACAAATGATAACGATTTAGGATGCTTGAACTGCGATGTTTGGGTACCGACGGGCTATTCGACGGTTAAATAAACTTAAATTATATTTTTTCAACTTGCAAGCTGCCCCTAACAGAGGCGTAGGTTAGTACTCGGAGGACTTTCCGGAGCGCTAGGCATCCCACAATCCACCGGGCTCATCGGCTCTATCACGTGACCAAGACTTACTCATGTCCTTTGAACAGTTTGTGGTGACAGTGAGGATAGGCGCTGGTCGGTAGTTTTTTTTAATTTTATTTATTTAGTTTGATTTAATTTTTAATATTAGTGCCTCCCTCCTCCCAGGAGCTATAAAGATCCCGAAGATGAGCACTATGTTCGCAGACACCATCCTGATCGTGTTCATATCCGTGTGCACGGCTCTGCTAGCCGAAGGTAGGCTAACGGGTGTGTTATCTGGCAGAGAAGCCCACCGGCGCCGGTCAGCGGGGCACAGCGGGGTTGAATATGGACTGCAAGGTTCGGCCTGTAGCTGGGATTGGCTCAAGGTCGGCCCAGCTGTATAGCTTGGCTTTGCTGTTCAGCTTAATTGTTTGGGATATTTACGGAGGTTTCTTGTATGATGACTTTGAAGGGCAGTTCACAGACACGTAAGTAATTTCGTGGTTTTGAAAGTACAAACTTGATTTGATGAAAAAGCGTTTTGAATATTGATATTGCCTTTGTGAGCATTTTTTCAAACGTATTTACCTGTAGCTTATTTAAAAAAAAATCTTACCTCCATTTTATGCACATATACAGATACGTGAAATTACATAGAAATGGTCTATATCGGTGCGGATGGTCTCATTACTTTCCTATATAGGGAAACTTAAGTTATCGTTGTTTAAGTAGTTGAATGAAGCTGAAACTACAAGATTTGTGTAGTGTCTTACCCTTTAAGTGTGTCCCATCAAATGTAACATTTAATCCATGTTAAGCCATCGCTGCTTTTAAGGGCACCTGTTATCGTATGTGGGTATCCGCCTCCATGCAGGTGTCTTATAGATAAGGCTGCCCGATATATATATTGTTTCATTAAAAAATATATAGTAATTTTCTCTCAGTGACAAATAGACTCATCGAAGCTTAGGCCATGGGAATGAAAGTTATAGATTTGCGTCCAGGCAATCCAAAAATATTCATTATTTCAGAGTTTTCATTATTTTACTTAGAATTTAGATTTTACCTCGAGTTTTGCCCCCTTGTGTACTGATATCATAAAGTCTTATGTAAAATAGAAAAAAATAAAGAACTATGAACCACAGATATTCAATTAAAGTATTATTTATTTGGTCTCTTGAATAAACATTGGCACTTAAGCCCTCTTCCTAACGTAAGGTAGGCCTAGGGCACTGCATCCATCGCAAAGAGGGACATTTTCCCCTGTCGCCTCTCCACCGCAATAGTAACAGACAGCTTCAGTTCCAATAGCATAGTATATGCCGTGTATTGGCGACAACATCGCAGCGCAGACAGCAGGGCGTGATCGTTTGGTCAGAGCGCGCGCTTCTCAGAGCAACACTTAAGCCTACATCAGCGACAAGAGTGAGTAGACATGTCGTGAAAAGCCTTGTACAGCGTCATTTTTTAATGGGAAAGACATTTTGTGTAACTGATTTTTTTTTTTTTGTTTAAATAATGAAAATTTTTGCCAATAATGAAAATTTTTAGCGCCGGCTGTCAAGACATGTGGGCGGTGGACGCAAATCTATAACTTTCATTCCCATGGCCTTATGATAAACCTCCAAAAACGAGCCACCGAGGTGCAACAGTGAAACTACAACTAGCGCTTTGAGACAATGTAACGATGTGAAAATGCGTTGTGTAAATAAAACTTAATTGAATATTTGTGTACAGTACTGTATTTGGCATTTTTTAATTATACACAGTGCAATAATTTAATTCGTACAATACTTTTAAAAGCGTTTGAAACAGCTGTGCTGTATTTTGAAATAGTCAATAAAATTAAGTAAATAGCGACGCTGTCCGTTTTATTACCTTATATTCATTTAATACATATACAAATGTCAATCAAATGGTAATCTGCCTGAGACATAAAGAATGTCATCCAGACAGATGTAATCACTATTTGCAGCTTCCACTGCATCTGTATTCAGTCCACATTTCCATTTTGCAAGGTAGTATTTAGAATGGTTACTTAAAAAAATATAATACTTTTAGAATACATCAGCTCCGACATGAAAATAATAAATATATATATATGCCTGTTTTTTTTTGCCCTATAGAGGGCAGTAGTAAGCTGTAGACCAGCACGCTGAGCATCACGCGCAACCATGACCGGCTGGTGCATTCGCGTCATGGTAATATAAGCATAATTTGTCCAACTTTCAAACAAAAACATGGAAATAATTTACTGTGGAATAGGTTTGAATGATTGTTTAAACACAGACTTCATCAACTGTTCAAATCTGTCATTATGTGACTTAAATTTATTTTATAATGTAAAAAAAGAGCTTGTTTAAAACAAGAACGTGTTTCATATGTTTCTAGTTTATTCATATTGATTCTGATATGCAAAAAGTTCTTTTGAAAAAAAAATTCACCACCCAGAAATACTGCAAAAAGAAAATACACAGCTGTTTTACACATGCCTTTCAAAAAATGTATTCTGAATACATTACTACTTATGTAATGTAACGAAATATTGAATACATTTATGGCAATGTATTCATATTCAGCCGTCAGTATTTTTTCAAAGTATTATATACAGTAACATCTCTACATCAGCTGTTGAGTAGAGTGCAATCAAATCAGTAATTCAGTCTAACAATACATTTTTTTTTTTTTTACAACTACCTAATATGGTTGTGTATTTATTACATATGACAATGGTAGCACTGTCATGCATTCCAAATATCTTACTATATCTGTTGCATCAAAGTCAGGAGTGCCCCTAACTCTTCCTTTGTGCATGGGGCCGGCCTGTCAGCGTTTGTTTACGCAAGTGAGCAGCTGAAAACTGTGTGCGCATGTTCAACGCTCTTTCAGTAATGAGCTGTGGGGCTTGAGCAGGATGTTCCCTACGTATTGATGCATATTGTGATGCCCAAAAGTTAGTAATATGTATACATTTGGCGTATCCTCATGCTTAATAAGTTTGGTTAGAGGAGCACGCCACAAGCGGTTCGCCCTGAAGTCGCAATGAAGGAAGGGACAGCAGTCACATCTTTTAAAAGAGGAGATACTGTGGTTGCCTTTGGCTTACTCAATGGGGGGTCCTTACGAGGCAGAAATGTAAAGCGCATTGAGACAATGTAATGTTGTGATAATGCGCTATATAAATAAAATTGAATTGAATTGAGTTAAACAAGGTAAAAAGATGGTGGTGGTGTGGCGGTACTTTTTGGCACGTTTTTTTTTCGTAAATGTTTTTCATTTTTCAATTCACAAGTTTCCTTTTATTTAGAGTCCGTTTACGTTTCAGTTTTAGCTTGCGATAACGACACTGGTCACAACCATTCCAACGTGCACAAACACACACGCTGGTACCGTCAGTCCACGTAGAATAAGCCCAGACTTTTGCCTAAACATTTTCACAAACACATTCAATGGAGATTCTAATGTATCAGGCAGACAACTTTACGGCTTTAATAATAAGGGTATTTAGCAGCTACAAGGACAAAAGATATTAAAAGCACTCTGTAGTAATGGTAATTTTAATAAACATGAAAAGACAGCACTTAGGGTGGTTTTGCCTACTCTGGCAGTCCATCGGCCACAATAGCGCCTGTACCTTTCCTTTTCAGGTGCTCGTGCATAGCGCTATGGTACGCTATGGTATGCCATCGCACTTTGCGCAGTGTAAAACTTTTTTGTGATATTTTGAAGTACTTCCATAATTACATTGTATATTAAAGGAAAACATTTCTTATGATTTGAAACATTTTAGAAATCATAAAAGTAATTTTATTAACATAAAAAAGATGCGACAATTAAAAATATTGATGTCGACGCATTTTCAGTATCGACGTTTTCGATTAATCACGGCGACCCAAAATGTGACGTTTATGTTTTGCTGTGTGGGGCTTTGTATGTTTTGTTGCTCTGGTGCCTGATGACCAGCTGCCGTGGTGTGTCTGAGATGGGTTACATTTGCCTTACTAGCCAGCATGCATTGAGCATCTAATGTTACTTGACGTCAGCTTCATCTTGCTTATATGTGGAAGATTGTTTTGGCTGAATTTCAGGGTGTTAATTTTTCATTTATTTTAAGTCCAAAGTAGCCTCTGATTATTTAAATCGTGCCTGAGATCCATGCTGAGTTTTGAGCTGTTTAAAAGATGATGTCTTAAAGCAGGTAAAAGGTAGGCGGAGATCGGTTTCTGGATGGATCGATGAAACTCCTTGGTTTAAAACCATGAATGATATTAAAACAGTGAAATGTACTTTTATTGATGTTAAATATGTAGAGTTGACAAGAAATAGGAGCTATCTTTTTATAGACTGCCGAAAACCAAACGTATCGGACGTGAATCGGTCACATGGCCAATATCTGATCCATCTGATTAGATCGGTTCACCTCTAATCATAATCTATAATAGTGACTTTGAAAACAATGTTGCTCTGCAGTTTGCAGCTCAAGCATGTAAATTTTATATACAATATGTATGAGGAAAATAAAGAAACATTAAATCTGTCCTTTTTTCTCTAACAAAAATACTGATTGAATCTTTCACAGCTTAAAAATGGTGTTTCCGGTGAATTACGATGACATGTAGCTTCAGATACTGCCCACAGATGGCGCTGTCCCTCCAGAAATGTTGAATGTACTGCGGTGTTGAGTTTCGACAGCTGTCACTGTGTCGGTGATATGAAACTGGATTGTCTAAAACAGATGTGTTGACTAGTTCCTGAAGCTGAGATGTTATCTTGCCTTGAGTGTATATGTGGTACTGTATACTTATCTTCCTTCCTAGAAATGAAATGCTATGTTTCTCTTCCTTTATTTCCCTCTTTCTATCAGAGAAATCTCCTCAATGTTAACTGAGGCTGTATTAAATTTTAGGTGAAAAATTTGATGCTGAGGTTAGATTAGCTTCTGGTGTTATTGTTAGACATATAAATAACATAATAACGTAGTGACTGATCTTGTAGTGCAAACTATTTATTGCCACAAAAAACTAAGTGAATGTGTTCTCCTTGGCAGTTCTCAGATGTTTCTAATATTATTTTCATTATCATTCTCAATTTTCTACAATGTGCTGCTGCTAATTTTTCTTGTTAAATAATGTGACTAGGGCTGCCACCAATTACTATTTTTCAGTAGATTAATCTATCGACTATTTTATGAATTAATTAATCTAAACAATTTTCCTTCAGAAAGTCATACCATTCCATTCCATACCATTGCAGGGCTTTTGATGAAATACGGTGGCATTTCGGCACTATACAAACATTAGTTTCACCCACAATTCGATAATCAGATTAGTAGTATGCCTAAAAATATTAATGAGATGTGTATTGTGACGACCAAAAGTTAGTAATCTGTATAAATTCGGCATATTCTCCTGCTTAGTGGAGCACGCCACATGCAATACAAGCCATAACTTAAGTAATGAGTAGTCGCGATGAAGGAAGGGACTGATCAGCAGCCACAATGTCTTTTAAAAGAGGAGATACTGTGGTTAAACAAGGTAAAACGATGTTGGTGGTGTGGCGGTACTTTTTGAGGTTTAGAGTCCGATATTAAAAAGCTTTCTTCTAATGCTAATTTTAATAAAGATGAATAGACAGCACTTAGGGTGGTTTTGCCTACTCTGGCTGCCCTTCGCCCAGAGTAGCAGCTGTGTTTCCTCTTCAGGTGTGCGAATGCCACTATGGTATGCCGTCGCACTTCGCTCAATGTAAAACCACCTTTTTGTTTTGTGGTAACATAATAGCAGAAACCGCGACCCACTGCTTAGTTTGCATGTTCACCCTGGTGTACGTGGTTTTACTGCGGATCCTCCAGTTTTATGCCACTGTCCAAAGCCATGCAACCGATTATTGATATAACCAATAGTGAGAGTTCTAGGGCATTTTGAGTAATTTCACCTCCTTTTCTTGTTTTAGAAATATCGTAATATTACTCGTGGAAATTTCATGTGCTGCATATGACCTGGCCAAAAAAATTACAATAATGGTTGCTTTCCTGATTGCAGTACAGTCATGTGATTTGGCTTTTCTTTTTTTAGTTAACTGGCCTTTTACCTCCCTCCTCTCTCTTAGGTATCACATGGGTGCTTGTCTACAGAACGGATAAGTACAAAAGACTAAAGGCAGAGGTGGAGAAGCAGAGTAAAAAGTGTGCGTACCTTTTATTTTTACACTGTGCTACGCCAAGGTATCGTATGTCTGATTAACGGATTGCTTGCAAATACCTTTCAGTGGAGAAAAAAAAGGAAACGATCACAGAGTCTGCTGGACGTCAGCAGAAGAAGAAAATTGGTAGGTTTCCCTCTGCTTATCCAAGGTTGCTGTAATGAATGAAAGGTAGCTGGAATTGGCAGGCTTGCAGTAAGACGACTACACGTAAAACAGCAGCTGGTCACAGTGATTAGGCTGCAGAGTATAAAAGATGTTGATGTCTGATTGTTTCTTTCACAGAGAGACAGGAGGAAAAGCTGAAGAACAATAACAGGGATTTATCCATGGTAAGGAGAGTTTTTCCCAAACCTTTATTTTTATCTTGTATATATTTCTATATATGTATGCATATATATAAATACACACACAAACATGTACATTGCTCAAAAAAATTTAAGGAACACTTTTTGAAAACGCATCAGATCTCAATGGGAAGAAATATCATGCTGGATATCTATACTGATATGGACTGGGTAATGTGTTAGGAACTAAAGGATGCCACATCGTTTGGAAATGAAGATTATCAACCTACAGAAGACTGAATAAAAAAAAAACCCTCTAAATCAAAGTGGAATAATGATGCAGCAGGCTACTCCGTTTTGCCAAAATTTCATCGCAGCAACTCAAAATCATACCCAGTAGTTTGTATGGCCCCCACGTGCTTGTATGCATGCCTGACAACATTGGGGCTGCTCCTAATGAGACGACGGATGGTGTCCTGGAGGATCTCCTCCCAGATCTGGACCAGGGCATTAATGAGCTCCTGGACAGTCTGAGGTGCAACCTGGAAGCGTCAGATGAACTGAAACATAATGTCCCAGAGGTGTTCTATTGGATTTAGGTCAGGCGAGCATGGGGGTCAGTCAATGGTATCAATTCCTTCATCCTTCAGGAACTGCCTGCATACTCTCGCCACATGAGGCCGGGTATCGTCGTGCACCAGGAGGAACCCAGGACCCACTGCACCAGCTTAGGGTCTGACAATGGGTCCAAGGATTTCATCCCGATACCTAATGGCAGTCAAGGTCTCGTTGTCTAGCCTGTAGAGGTCTGTGTGTCCCTCCATGGATATGCCTCCCCAGATTATCACTGACCCCCCACCAAACTGCTGAACAATGTTAGAAGCAGCGTAGCGTTCTCTAGGGCTTCTCCAGACCCTTTCACTTCTGTCACATGTGCTCAGGGTGAACCTGCTCTCATATATATATGTGGAGGTAAAGAGCTTGCATTGATACAGTGCGTTGCTGCACCCATCACATGACAAACCACCTCTGGGATGAGAACCTGAGTGCAGCCATGTGGCAGGTGACACCTCAGCACCACACTAGTCCGAATGGACAGATCCCTAGCCTCAGAGCCACCACTCCACCACACTCACTCTCTATATATAAAAAAATAAATAAATCAAGTGGTGAATTAGATAAGTACATCACTTATGCCTACATACAAGGTGTAACTTGTATCTGTCATGGCCTGTTTACCTGGTGCTGACCTTGATCCACTTCCCTTTGAACCAAAGGTACGTATGAAGTCCATGTTCGCCATCGGCTTCTGCTTCACAGCCTTGATGGGGATGTTCAACTCCATGTGAGTATCGTTTTACTCCCTCATGTCTGGTAATTTCTATTTGTGCCTCAGTCTGTACTTCTGATCTGTGTTAATTTTGTGTTTAACGGAAGGACACGTAGAATAAGATTTTCATTGCATAGTGGATCTGATTGTTTACTGTGCATGTGCCAAACCCTGGCATCTAAAGATGGAAACTTATTGTAATGCTGTTTATAAAAACCAGATAGACGACAGTGTTATAAACAGAGCTACAATATGTAAGATCCGGCTCTCTGAAAAACACTGGGACACTTATTTGTACATTAACTGCTGAGCTTCTGTGACAGAGCACTGAGAATATTGCTTTTTGCCTGAAGGAATGCTTATAGGTAAATGTATCTTTCCATTTCCTTTTTCAGCTTTGATGGGAGGGTTGTGGCCAAGCTTCCATTCGTGCCCTTGTCATACATCCAGGGCCTGTCCCACCGCAACCTGCTGGGAGAGGATTACACAGACTGTTCTTTCATATTCCTGTATATCCTATGCACCATGTCCATCAGACAGGTACACCCGACAAACAGTCTCTTGGTAGTTGTAAATGATTAGTGATGCAGCGAAATCAATTTTTTATTTTATTTTTTTACCCCAACACTGGAACAGTGTTTTTTTTTTCCAGCTGAAAGCCAAAACAAAATGAACTTTGCGTAATTAATTAAGCATTTGTGCACCGATATTTGTTGAAATTAATGTATTCAGTTAATTTTGCAAATGGTTAATCTCTACAAATGGTGTCATTTTCAAGTTTTTCCTCCACCCCCATTGCAGAATATCCAGAAGATGCTGGGTCTGGCCCCATCTCGCGCAGCCACCAAACAGGCCGGCGGCTTCCTCGGCCCGCCGCCCCAGGCTGCCAAGTTTTCCTAAAGTCCTTTGGCAGCTTTTGGTCTCGTCGGCATGACAACGTCTGATGAATTGCCCGTTCACCCTTCCGGAATGTCCTTGCTGGAGGTGCAACAGTTACGATCACAAGCCACACCAGCTGTGTTTTAGTTTTAATTTGTGTAACTTATTCACAAGCACCAGTGTTCTTGCTCTCATATCAAGGCGGACTCATTTTTGTGTAATCATTGGACATGCTTTCTCAGAGGATGGAGATTTGAATAGAAAGCTCTCTGAAGCCAACATCTACTTATACAAACCTGTGCTGTAATTAGGTTAAAGGCACGTTATTGCTGGTAGATTTTTTTTGCAGGCTGAGTATCATCTGCACTGGAGAAAAGCCTAAGTATTTGTTGTGTGTTTTTAATCTTCTGGAATTCTACAGCCACGTATGGCAGCGCAGAAAGAAATGAATGAGAGCAATAATAAAAACAATCTGATCATTTTCTCAGTGTCACTGTGAAGCGGAAAGTAACGGGTCCCACGAGTTTGTGTACCTGGTTAACTCCTCCAAGATGAGTTGTCTGCTTTTCTCCTCGTGATTGAGCATCAGTGTTTTTCTTTTCTGCATTTCCTGCTTTGTTGTGCTTGGTTCTAGTCAGACAAAGGGAGCATTATTTAAATTTCTCAGTGTGATATGCTGGTAAGACAACTGCAGTAAACGAGACCATAAAACCAAGGGAGGGGAAGCATATTCGCTAAAGACACTCAGCTTGAAACACTGGGGCAACTATCGGAATAAATCATTTCCTTGGAAATAAATGTGGTATACTGAATATTCACTTGCGGTGCTAACAGTTGTTCCCCAAATGAGTAGGACATCTCGCATTATTCAACCAGGTACCAGTAGTGTTGTATCTCACCAGCAGGTTAGGGGGGCCCTCTTTGCACTGACAGTCCCCACTGTGTCCTGCAGCATGCTGGCTGTCACTGTCACCACCCTCTTTGGGGCTGTGTGGTTCAGACTGTAATTTAACAAACCTACAATCCAGAATGCATGAACAGAAAAAATTCAATACATACATTTTATATTTGCGTCTTTGCTATTATCCAGAAAGGTTTTCAAGAAATGCAACATTTTGGAACAAAAATAAGTTTACATTTATAATACATTTATCAATTAGAGTGTCTGGCAGAGGTAGTGACAGATATGAGCCTTGAGTGTTGATTGTAAAGATGGACCTGCTGAAATTCTATTGTTTATAAAACCCAATAAATTTGTGGATCTAACAGACATGAACACTTCAGGTGTGTGTTTTCCAAAGCCGCCTTAACGGTACGTCATAGCCTAACAGGGTGGAACTTTACGAATGTGACAAGCAGGATAACATTTCAAAAACTAAAAGAAAAAAGGCAGGAGTGATAGTTTATCTCAGTTTGCACAGTTGGAAAAAAAATGGCACTTCCTAAAAATGGTCTCAATTGCAGCCATTTTTGGAAAGCGAGAAAGTATACACTAACAAGGTGGAAGATGACTAGGGACACACAGTTAACAACGAAAATGGTAAAGTAACTACAGCTTCACCTGATTTGTATGTACGATTAGAGGCAATTTTGCTTAGTCTATAACATAATTAAAGAATAATTTGTTTTTGTCATACGCAGGTTGATAGCTGTTGTAGAAGTTGATTACTTTGGACTGATGATGTGATAAAACAATGCATATATCAATTAAAAGGTGAGTAAAATACAAAATAATATTTTTTTATTTCTATTATCTCTGCTTATATGATAAAGAAGACCTAAATATATTGTATAGGCTTTCCTGTAAGCCTCAGAATGGATGGCCAAGTGTTCTCAACGCGTAACTTTAAATAACCAAAGTCCAAGCGGCCTCTGTAGTCGGGTGATGTTACCGTTAATTCCATACCTTCGGTTGACAAAAAAGGACCTTTTGCTTTTACATACGACACTTGCGCTGTGTAATGTGCTGGCGGCGTGCTGTCTATGCCATGCTCTCTTACAGGTGCTACGGTAAGAACCGTGTTCCCTCCACCATCCACACCGTCCAATTGGAAAACACCTATTCATCTCCACCTGTCCTCACGTGGTCAGACCACTCCATGCAATACACAACCCAGTGGCCAAAATCCATAATACACCCCAAAGTTATAAATGGCTCCCACATATATAATTTACGACACTTGTTATAAATATGTGACACGTTTTAGAGAAAATATAAGTAAATCTTAGGGAAAGAAGTCATTATAACAAGAAGGAGCGATAATGGCGGGTTATGGCATTCCTCTCTAGCACAAATCATTTGCCATCTTCCTTACAGTACATGCAAAGTGCAGAGGCAATATTGTAACCAGAGGGAGTAAATATATATGGCTGTACACCTAATGTATGTCCACTGACTTCCCGTTAAGTATAGGATGGACTTGAAAATTCTTCCGCTTGCTTTTAAGGTTGTAAAGATTCAGGAGCCTGCTTATCTAACTGAACTTATCAAATTGTACAACACAGAATGCAGGCCTTCTTGCAATTACTCACATATTAAAAGACATTTACTTTGCAGACATAATGTGACATGTAAACGAAGCAACTAGATCATTTTTTTAAGTAGGCTATTACATGAAAACAACGGGCAACTTATAAAATATTAACGTTTGAATTTTATTTTTTACACTTTTTACATATTACCTCGTAATGGGCCTCATGCATGCTTTGTGGTGGTGTCAGGTTTCAGGGGCAACGCAGCTCCGCTGCTTGGGAGCGGCGCTTTTCGTACTCTGAAGTAATCTCTCTTCGCCTAGCATTTTCGGGGCTGTATCTGCACGGGTGCATACTGTGCCCGCCAGTGTTTGCAGCTTAGAACAACACAAGCCATAAGTTAATGTTTACCGAGGTCCCGCATTTACAGCACGCCACGCTATTCCTGCGGTCAGAGGCGCTGGGAGACATGCTGCAACACGCTTGCTTTCAAGGTTGCAATTATTCAGGACCCTGCTTTTCTAACTGAACTGATCAAATTGTACGACCCAGAATGCAGACCTTCTTGCAATTCCTTACATATGAAAAGACATTTATTTTGCAGACACAAAGTGGCGTGTAAACGAGGCAAATGGTACAAGGTATTGGAGCAAGGGCTATACGATATGGAGCCAGCAGGAGTATGGCTGGGTGTGCCTGAGCACCTGACATCCTGTCCGAATAATTGAAAGTGCCCCTCTTCTGTGGTCCCGAGTTAACAGCGTACGAGAGAGTTTTATATTGAGTGGACACAACATAATAGTTTTAATTCAAAAGTCTGTTTATTGGGAAAATGAATGAAGCCAAATGAAGCCTGAACCCCGTCACAAGTGCCTATTTTCGATCCCTGACGATCACACAAGATTTACCGAGGGTTACCCGAGGACCCCATGCAAGATTTACCAAGGGGAACACGGGGACCCCACGCAAGATTTACCGAGGGGGACACGGGGACCCCCCCCCCGCCCCTCGCCCCTCGCCCCTGAACACCCTGTTCAGCCGAGCATCCGCTTATCAAAAAGTCTCTGCATATCCTTCACACAATATACCAAGCACCTTTGTAACCCTGTTAGTAATCTGAATTCGTAATTTAATTAATCGGCCAATCGATGGATAAAGTGCTTCAATCATTGATGAAGTTATCTGAAGGAAACGTGATACCAAATATGGACACGAGATGGGACAGGAATTTCGAACTGACAAGCAAGACTCAAGCATGTCTGTTAAGAAAAAATCTTAATATTTTGTCACACTTAAAATAACACATGCTGATACTGTATTACTCAAGACCTGCAAGTAATATGATGAATAAGCGAAAACAGTGAATTGCACTTAAAGTTGCACAATATTAGACAAAAACTTTGCGAAATAGGGGCTAGCAAAAAGTATTGCGTTTCCTGAAAAACGTAAACGCCTCGCACATTAATATTACTGTGCAAACTAGTAAAACATATTTTAAAATGTGGACTGATTCTCAAGACACGTATCTCCTTCGATGCAGCTTGGAATAAAACCGTTATAAGAATAACAACAACAAATTGTCAATACATGAGACGCCTCACTTGAGGAAATGATTTTCACACAAGCCCTACCTACGGCGTTTTACGAGGCACAAAGAGTGAGTTTCCACGTAGTTAAATTCGAACTTGGGACGCGATCGTTGAGTGTTTATTCCAGAGGACTGTGGTAGGTACTTTGGACAGTCATGCTTAGATACCCGATTATTTGGCTTTGTTCCAAGAAACGTATTTGCCTGTCTGCAGAAGAGAAAAATGGCTGCGGACTGCTTATTCTTGCACTGAAAGCTAAATAAAATCTTGTTTTAAATTGCTGGAATGTTAACTGCTTGTGTATTGTGAGTCGCAATGACGTCCGAACTATTAAGCTTGACTTTCTGGGTTTAGAAAAAAACGCTTGAACCATAGTAACTTCTGCAAAAATATTGACTTAAACCTGGTAAAGACTGTACATTTACACGTTTGCAGTGTCGTGTATTAGCGCAGTTATGGAGCAGCGCGTTTAGCAGTTTTGCTGGAAATTAGGAAATTCGGAATATGTGAAATTTCATTTAAATCACAATATTTTGTGTCGAGCACGGTAAAGCATTCTTTACCCGACTTATTTCATGCTGACACATTTATGCAATTATCTAGTTCACTGGATGGAGAAGAGTGGTAAATATAATATTGTGTTTAAGAAGTCTGTTGTTGCAATGGCCTGAACAAGCCGCTGCCTTGACCAGGTGCCTTGCCCGGAAGCCGACGCTTGTGAAAATGGCCCAGCTGCTTCGCTCTCCCCTGCTCTCCTCTGCCGCCATCCGCAGCGCCTCTACTGGGACGCTGGAGGTGAAGGAGCCGCTGAACTTCTGGGGCGGCGGCCGCGTGAAGCCGCTGAGTTCCAGCAACGCGGAGCCCGTGTACGAGCCCGCGACCGGTGCGTGTTTCCCTGGTTTATTAGTGTCTGTGTCCCGAGAGTCTTGTTGGGATTCCTTAATAAATAACATTGCATTACACGAGTTGTATGCAACAGATCTCATTGTCGAATTATTGTCAAGTTTTCCATACGAGTTTAAGACGTTACTCCAAACTTAAAATTCGCAGATAGTGGCCATTTCCGTGGCCTTATCTTTCCGTTAACAAGATTGCGAATTCTCCGTGCGCCTGCATGATTCGATTTATTTTTTTTTACTAGCTGGAATGCTAATTTCAGATACATATAATTCTATTTGGACTAGTACGAATCATCATTTTCACTAGTAAGAAATGTATTTTTACTAGTAAAAAATATTATACAGCTCTATTCCCTTTGACTTAGGTTGTATTTTTACCTCGCGTACATATTCTAAATTAAATTTTTGCTAGTCTAAAGTCATTGTAGACATCTATGATTACATTTTTACTGGTAAGAATTCCTATTGTATATATGGAATTACATTTTGACTAGTAAGAATTGCAGGTCCACATATCCATAATTGAATTTTAATAGTAGTAATTTCATTACGGATCTATACAATTACACGGTACAGATCTGGAATTCACATTTTTCATCATCGTTACATGACGATCATTTTACTGTTTTATTCTCTCTTGGCCATGCGGGGTCCTAAAAGTGGTGAGGCTTGAGACTGGCGAATTGGTCTGCAAGTGCCATCTGCAGCCAGATATGGAGGACTAGACATGACATAATTATAAATAAATAAATGTGTGAATAAATAAGTAAATACTGAAATAAATACAGTTTGGCCATGAAAACTGCTAAATGGATTCCTATATTTGTTTATTAACGTATTGAAATATTTATGAATTTCCACATTTCGTCATTTATTTATTACTGTATTTCCACATTTCTACATTCATTTATTTCTGCATTTCTGTCTCTGTATGTTAATAAGGTGGGCGGTCCCAAAAGCATGATTGGTTAAAAGTTGAGCTTCAATTAGTAATGCCTCGACTTTTAACCAATCATGCTTTTGGGACCGCCCACCTTATTAACATACAGAGACAGAAATGCAGAAATAAAAAAATGACGAAATGTGGAAATTCATAAATATTTCAATACGTTAATAAACAAATATAGGAATCCATTTAGCAGTTTTCATGGCCAAACTGTATTTATTTATTTCAGTATTTACTTATTTATTCACACATTTATTTATAATTGTCATGTCTAGTCCTCCATAGCCAGACACTGTTCTACTCAGGCACCAATCGCAACTGTCTGCTGATGACAAAATTTACGTGAACTCGCCCTGTGCGTGACCTGTGCACACGCTGAAAAGTGTGATTTGGCCTTTATGGCACTTACCTCTTATCACGTTTATCGCCCTACATGACAGATCCTTTTATCTATTTAGTTAAAGACTAACGGGAGGAGTTTTCTCTCCTCACCTCCAACTTAGAGACCTGCGCGGGACGGATTTTTCAGTCCCGCTCCCGCAAAAAATATGTCATTTTTTTCCCGCTCCCGCCCGCAGTATTCAAGTTTTGTTCCGCTCCCGCCCGCAAAATCCCGCAGGTAAACATATAAGTAGTTTTATTTTTACCGCTTCTTCCCGCTACTCTGTTATTTGTTTCACTTGCTTCCCTTTTGAGTATATATAAAAAAGAAACGAAAAATAAACAAATATGTTTCGTTTTATTTTAGTTTAATTAAATGGAATGATGAACTTGGACATGAACGAGGAGCTTTTCAGAACATGCCATCCCGTCCAAGCACCAGGCTGATTCCTTCTTGGGGTGTCCGGTTACGTTCCCCGGCACTCAGAGCGCGGCAATTGTAGTTTCTGTAGACGATTCGCCTGTAAATTGTTATTATTTTAATTTAGTCGTTCTTATTGCTTTTGTGCAGTAGATAAATGAGTAGGCCTAATTGTTTTGAATAAATTAATTTTAAGATCATTTTGCGGGAGTCCCGCGATTAATTCTATTCTCCCGCAATCCGCACATACATGAGGACCTTACCGCCCGCACCCGCATTCACCCATCAAATCTTGTCCCGCGCCGCGGGAGTGCAGGTCTCTACCTCCAACACAATTGACACATTTTTTTTTTTTTTTTTTTTAAGTGAACCGATTGGAGAGCACACAGATAACTCGTCTCTGTCTACAGGACATGTGCTGTGCCAGATGGTGCCTTGTGTTGATGAGGAAGTTGACCAGGCCATAAAAAGTGCCCATTCAGCTTACTTGAAGTGGAGTAAGATGTCTGGTATGGAAAGAGCCCGTGTGATGCTGGAGGCTGCTCGAATTATCAGGGTAAGAGGCCTGTGCCGCAGATGACATCTTTGTACATGCTGTTGCAGTTATCATTCCTGCCGTGTAACGGTGCAGGTATGTGCGAGATGTACAGCGCCAGTCAAAAGTTTGGATGCACCTACCCATCAAAATAAAGGTTGATTTGCACTATTCTTTACATTTTAGAATAAATACAAAGACATCAAAACTATATATATATAAAAAAAAACCTATATGGAAGTATGCACTGACCAAAAAAGTATTAAAGCAAAAAAAAATGCATTTGTTTGAGGGTGCAGCTCTGTGGGTTGGTACTCGGAAGGCTACCAGTTCAAATCCCTGGGTTGGCTGAGTGATGCCACCATTGGGCCCTCGAGTAAGGTCCTTAACCCCAATTGCTCCAGAGACTGGCTGACCCTACTGTCTCCTCCATGCCAGTTCCATGAGGTGGCCTCCTGGGATGCTTTTCCAGCTCTCCTGAAGGAGGTCTCACATATATGCTGAGCTCTCATTGGCTGCTTTTCCTTCACACTCTGATCAAACTACTCAAAACTATTTCTATGGCGTTTAGTTCAGGTGGCCAGATCATGCAACAGTATCACACTCCTTTGTAGGTGGCTTGGCGTGTCCAAACTTTCAACTGGCACTGTAGTACAACTCATTATAGGGTGCTTTTCCACCACACCAGGTACTGTAGTTTTGGTCTGTAATATATTAGTCATTTTTCGAATTCAGTACAAATTCCCCCGCCTCACGTTGTGATGTCATTCAGCACCAGTACCAGGTTTTTATACCAATGGAAACCAACACCTTGAACTACTGTACTTTTGGTACTTAAACCAGTTTTGCTGAAAATGTCAACTTCAATAGTTTCTGTGAAGTGTGGAGGGGCATCAGTTAGAGAACCCGAATGACTTGTCTGAAACGGTCAGGATTTTATATTAAAAGCTGTTTTACTGCCACCTACTGGCAGAAATGTTTCAGAATAACCCTATTAGATAACACCGTTTAAAAGCCATTACCCTTCCATCTGCCCCTGCAACACAAGTCCATAAAGATTATAGATTGTTAACTTGATAAGGTGCTGGTGTGTTTTTATGGATATATATTCATAAAAATCCTCCAAATCAGCGGTGGGGAACCTTTTTCATATCAAGGCCGATTTCAGTTTTTATAACATACTATTGAGCACATACAGCTCTGATCACACAACATTGATCTTTTCTTAAAGGGGCTTTTCCACTGCACCAGGTGCCTTACTTTTGGTACTTCAAGGTGTTGGTTTTCCACTGGCATAAAAACTGGTACCGGCACTGAATAACATCACAACTCAAGGCAGGGTATTTTGTACTGAATTTGAAAAATGGCTGTAGCATATTATAGGGCTGGCAGATGCGTGATGTTATTACCAGCATCATACACATGCAATTTTCACATAGCTAGTCATCAGGCTTTTTCTTACCTTCAGTTTGATGTGGACATTATAGCGCAGGAAGTTAGGGTTCGCAAAAACATTACTCTGTCATAAGAAAGAAAAACTCATCAAGTTTTGCAATTTTAATTATCATTCCTTTTCACGATTATCTAGTATATGTTTAAAAATCATTTTAAAGTTGACCTCTGCTGCTTTTGTATGAGCGCTGCGTGCGATCCTGGGACAATTTTAATCATTTTCATCTTTGCTGTTTAGATTACTCCTGGACGGGTTTGTAAGAAATAAAAAAAAAAAACTCATTTTTTGTTTGAGATGGGCGATCCACATTTTTTCAGTTCCAATCCGATTCTGATACACAACTGCCGATGCCGATACAGATTCCAATACAAGAGCTCTTTTTACTTTGTTATACTTTATATATTATTAAGGCATTTGCAGTTCAATATGAATATCTTCAAAGCAAGTATACACAAGTGGCGAATGCTTAAAATTTTTACAGTTTTTCTCCCATTGGCGTCAGTGCAGTTACACTTTTGTTGCGATTGCAGCCCCTCTTGTATCACAAGCTGCAGCGAGTTCGCCAAACAGTCCAATTAAGTTAGCGACTCCCAAATCATCCATTGCTTTGTTTTGTCTGGAAGTTGCGTGCGCTTTGTTAAATAGGATTGTCCATTAAACGCTACCTCACTTAAACGCTATTCCCACCTCAAAACTTTATTTTACATAGATTGCAAATCGCCGTGCTACTGGTTTCTGTTAAAAGCGTAAAATACTCCCAGATCGTGACGTCTTATCTTACGCTCCTCGTACTGCGAAGGGTATGCGCATGACGTCACAGCAGGCGGAAGTCACTGTACTCACACCCACTGAGTAGCCAAAATATTGTCAATATATTGTGACACTGTAAGCATGATCCCCTTATCGTGATACATTTTCTATCAGCAGATTTATCCCAAAACACTGCCGTGCTATTTTATGTTATTGTCTTTAATCACTTGGAAAAAAGTAATTGCTGTCTAGAGTTTTCTATTTTTGAGCTGCCTTTTTGTGTCCATGGATGCCTTGTGGGCTGGATCAAACCGTCTAGAGGCCGGACGTTCCCCACCCCTGCTCTAAACGGAGCTCTGTCACGCTCACATTGTGCCATTGATGTTCACAGGAACGGAGGGATGACATTGCCAAGGTGGAGGTGATCAACAACGGCAAGTCCATCACAGAGGCAAAGGTAGACATTGATGTTGCCTGGACGTGCATCGAGTACTATGCCGGCATAGCTGGGACCCTGGCAGGTGAGTGTAAACAACTGGCTGCTTTTGAGAAACAATCTGGGCTCGATTTCTAACCTACCTTTGTAGGGTTTGCATGTTAAAGGAAGAACATGCAACGTGGCGAACTGGTGCATCTAAATTACCTTTGTGTGTGTTTGCTTGCACGATTGTGATATGGATGATTTAATTTGAACAGACTGAAAAGGCATTGCTGTCATGATGTTTACTTACAGTATGAAAGATTTCAGAAGTTACTACCTGGCCTAAAGTGTAAAGGGGAAACTCCCATCCAGTTATTGAGTATGGCCACACCCATTACTAACGGGTACATAAAATCAAGCACACAGCAGTGCAAGCTCCATAGGCACACAGCGCTCACAGAAAGTCTTGGGGCACTTGCTTAATTCTGTAAAAATTTTGCTGATTTATTGGTTTTGTAAAAAAAAGTCCATTGACAAGCGAAGTTTATATCTGCAGACATTTTCTTTTTAAGTGTCATAATTTTCTGGACTGACTCGTTCAGTTCTATTCTTGCCGCTTTGCTATTAATTCCAGCTGTAGTCTTTAGCTCCCAAAGGGACCGTAAACACAAATGATTGGTGTTTTATGTTCTTACAAAGGTGTTACTAATTAAAAACAACCAATGAGCCTGCTTGACAATAAACTCAGAAGAGCTCTTTTAAAACTATAACTTGGTTTTCAATTTATCGCGACTTGAAATGTGAACTAAAGGTTGTTTCTAACATGACATATACTTTTTTGTTATTGAAATTTAGCATTTTTCAATCACTATGTTATCAATACAATTTTTACTGAATTCAGCAAGCGTCCCATGACTTTCTTTGAGCCCTGAACATTGGGTTGTACGGAGGTGCTCAGTGATTTTGAACAAGGTACCATCATAGGATGCAACACCATTGCAACAAATCAGTTTGTCCAGTTTCTGCTCCGTCGCACCTGACTCGGTTCTGTTACTGTAAAGTGAAGTCATCCACAGCTCCGCCATGAAGAGAGAGGCCACCTGAGCTAGCGGAGCTGGACCGCAGAGTGCTGAAGTATGTGGCCTGTAAAAATCACCTTTCCTTGGTTGAGTCACTGACCGCAGGGCTCCACACTGCCTGAGGAAATGCTGTCCACTGGGAGCTTTATGGACTGGGTTCTCACAGCAGAGCAGCTGTACACGCCCAGCATTACACAATAGCTAATGTGAAGCATGTAGCCAGTGTAAGTGTCTCATCTGGAGTGATGAGTCACACCCTGCTATCTGCCGCTCTGTCAGGTGTTGAGTGCGGCAGGGAGAAACCTGCCCGCCTGGGTATTTGGTGCCACCTGTGATATTCATAGTGGCTCGGGGATGTTTTTTTGGTTTGGTTTAGGCCTCTTATTCTGCCGATGGCTGGCAGAAGTCACGGTATTGAACCAGCATCATGATTCCAACCCCCCCCCCCCCCCCTCCCCCATGACAATTCCAGTGTCTCTGAACTTGGTTGGCCTGCACAGAGCCCTGACCTCAATCTCATTGGATACTGTTGGGATGAGTCGTGAGCCAGGCCTTCTCACCTGACATCGGTGCCTGACCTCACTAATGTTCTTCTGGCTGAATGGGCTCAATCCTACAACCATGCTACAAAATCTAGTGGAGAACCTTCACAGAAGAGTGGAAGAGTGGAGGTCGTTATAGCAGCTAAGGGGGTACCAGTTTCATATTGGTGTGCATGGTTTTGTAATGTGATGTTCAGCAAATAGATTTTTGTGATGGTAAGGTGCCCACATTGGTACTGCTCATTGACTGATAGTTTTCATTACTTTTATTCATTATGATCTTCTCAGGCCAGCATGTCCAGCTTCCTGGGAGCTGCTTCGCGTACACCCGGCGTGAGCCCCTGGGAGTCTGCGTTGGTATCGGTGCCTGGAACTACCCCTTCCAGATCGCTGCCTGGAAGTCGGCCCCTGCCCTCGCCTGCGGTACTGGCCTTCCCGTGTTACACACGCGTGTACATGTGTCGCTATTGTGAGCGTTGAGACCGAAGGCGAAGAACGAATCGATAAAGTCATTTTAAATCGGGCAACATATAGAACAGCTATTATGGGGGCTTTTTAGGAGCAACATTGCTGGACCGTAGCCTACATGTCTGTCTTGAGGCCCACTTGATGGGCGGATGCGTCAGAAGTGTCACCCTGTTGGATTTCTATGCCTTCTGTGGCTGTAATCACATATTTATTCTGGTTATTGGCAGTAAACGCCTCTGTTTTTGGGCTCTCGGTTAACCGTGAACCGTGATCTTCCTGGTGCTCCCATCAGGTAATGCGATGGTGTTCAAGCCCTCGCCCATGACCCCGGTGACCGCTGTCATGTTGGCGGAGATCTACGCCGAGGCGGGAGTTCCGGAGGGGCTCTTCAACGTGGTTCAGGGAGGGGCAGAGACTGGCACCCTGCTCTGTCACCACCCCATGGTGGCCAAGGTCTCCTTCACTGGTAGCGTCCCCACAGGCAAGAAGGTACAAAAACCAAAGCGTCTGGTGACTGCTCTGTAAATGACCTTTAGCTGCCAAAGTTACGAAGAGGGCTATGGTAGGTAACATGCTGTAACATGGGAACCCCCATTTCTTCAGATCATGGAGATGTCGGCAAAGGGAGTGAAGCCGGTAACCCTCGAGCTGGGAGGGAAATCCCCACTGATCATCTTCCAGGATAGCGAGCTGGAGAATGCGGTGAAAGGGGCCCTTATGGCTAACTTCCTGACCCAGGGAGAGGTACGTCATTTTCCCAGTGCTTCTGTGATGTCTTGCAGGTTCAATGCCTTCCTCTGGGCTAGGCCAGCATGATACATCATTGCAGCATCGTCGTTGTGATATGCAGATGCACAATAATCACATTGCAGGAGATGCGATGTCAAGTAGGGCAAATCAAATGGGTCACTTTTTTTGCTATTTGATACAGAAGGAAATCACACATGCTTCTCTTTTTCCATGAGGACCGTGATAGCTGTTAGGACAATAATAAATTACGCTAAAACATTTTCATTCTGTCATAGGGAACAAAATGGAGCAAGTCCTGCTGCAGGCCTACCCTCTGGCCCCACTGCAGGCCTTCTTACTAGAAAGAAAGATCTGAGAAATTGTCTTTCTCCAGGTCTGCTGTAATGGGACCAGGGTCTTTGTCCAGAAGGACATCCTGCCGAAGTTCCTGGAGGAGGTGGTGAAGAGGACCAAAGCCATCCCCTTAGGGGATCCCCTTTTGGACGGAACGCGTATGGGAGCCCTCATCAGCCGGCCTCACCTGGACAGGGTGCTGGGCTTCATCAACCAGGCCAAGAAAGAGGTAGAGCAGAGGCTCTCGCTCCCAGACCATGATGACCCTGTGACCTTCAGGAGCAGATGAGTCCTTCCTGTAGCAATGCGTTTGGATAGCCACCATCTTGTGTGTGTGTGTGTGTGTGTGGGGAGGGAAAAACTGTTCATCCTTCTGCTTCCAGGGGGCCAGAGTGTTGTGTGGGGGGGAGCCCTACGTACCTGCCGATCCCAAACTCAAAGGAGGCTACTTTATGTCTCCATGTGTGTTGGGTAAGTCGTCCTTTAATTTTTCTGTCCTGTAGCCAGTTTAACGGACTTCCTGTGTATTTGTTTCAGTAAATATTCTGCATATATAACTGGACATAATCAATTACTTCAGAATTTATTTGTTAATTGGTGTGGTAAATCTTCTAACCATGTAAATAAAAAAGGTAGGGTTCCAGTGGTAATATACCATTAGAGTTTTTGGCTACATGTGGGGCGCCATGTGGCTCTTTAAGTAAACTGTGCCTGTGATTGGCTCCTGGTCTGCAGAGTGATGTCACCATTGGACCTTTAAGCAGGGCCCGCACTGGTCACATACGCTATATTGCCAAATGTATTGGGACACCCCTCCAAATCATTGAATTCAAGTGTTCCAATAACTTCCATAGCCACATGTGTATATAATCACGCAGGTAGGCATGCAGACTGCTTCTACAAACATTTGTGAAAGAATGGGTCACTCTCAGGAGCTCAGTGAATTCAAGCGTGGTACCGTGATAGGATGCCACCTGTGCAATAAGTCCATTCATGAAATTTCTTCACTACTAAATATTCCACGGTCAACTGTTAGTAGTATTATAACAAAGTGCAAGCAATAGAGACCAACAGCAACTCAGCCACAAAGTGGTAGGTCATGTAAAATCACAGAGCGGGGACTTGGCATGCTGAGGTGCACAGTGTGCAGAAGACGCCAACTGTCTGCTACAGACCTCCAAACTTCATGTGGCCTTCAGATTAGCTCAAGATCAGTCATAGAGAACTTCATGGAATGGGTTTCCATGGCCGAGCAGCTGTATCCAAGCCTTACATCACCAAGTGCAATGCAAAGCGTTGGATGCAGTGGTGTAAAGCACGCCGCCACTGGACTCTAGAGCAGTGGAGACGTGTTCTCTGGAGTGACGAATCATGCTTCTCTGTCTGGCAATCTGATGGACGAGTCTGGGCTTGGCAGTTGGCAGGAGAGCAGTACTTTCCTGACTGCATTGTGCCAAGTATAAAGTTTGGTGGACAGGGAATTATGGTTTGGGGTTGTTTTTCAGAGGTTGGGCTTGTCCCCTTAGTTCCAGTGAAAGGAACTGTTAATGCTGCAGCATTCAAAGCTGTTTTGGACAATCTCATGCTCCCAGTTTGAGGATGGCCCCTTCTAGTTCCAACATGACTGTGCACCAGTGCACTGCAAGGTCCATAAGGACATAGATGAGCTAGTCTGGTATGGAGAAACTTGACTGGCTTGCAGAGCCGTGACCTCAACCCGATAGAACACCTTTGGGATGAATTAGAACGGAGATAGCGAGCCAGGCCTTCTCGTCCAACATCATGCCTGACGTCACAAATGCCCTCCTGGAAGAATGGTCAAAAATTCCCATAAACACACTCCTATACCTTCTAGACAACCTTCCCAGAAGAGTTGAAGCTGTTATAGCTGCAAAGGGTGAGCCAACTCCATATTAAAGCCTATGTATTAATAATGGGATGTAAAAGTTCATGTGTATGTAAAGGCTGATGTCCCAATACTTCTGGCAATATAGTGTATGTTTTAAAGGTGAACTACATGTAATATTATTCCTTATTAACATCACTGTACTAACACTTGATATAAACATCACACCCTGAACCACGCCCACTTTCATCGATGCTATGAAGATGGCATGATTTTTTTTTTCTGTGCTGATATCAACACACCCTAAGAATAGGTTTTCTGAAGTACTTCATCAGTGTTCTGCCTTTGGTCCTGAACCCCAGATAACTGCAGGGATGACATGACATGTGTGAAGGAGGAGATCTTTGGGCCGGTGATGTCCGTGCTGCCCTTTGACACGGAGGAGGAGGTGCTGCAGAGAGCCAACAACACCACCTTCGGCCTGGCCGCTGGAGTCTTCACCCGGTACTTCCGTCTCAGTGCCCCGAGTGTCCAGTTAACCCTCTACTGCACAGCGTTTCCCTCAAGCAACAGAAAGTTTTTTTAAGTTCTTAGTTTCCTAATAGGGGCTTTTGAATTATTTCAACCAATAAAAATGCCTAGAAACATGTCCAGGAACGGTCCAGTGAGGTATAGGAATCACTGTTGGCGCTTTTCCACTGCCACCAGGAACCAACCCGTACCCGAGCTCTACCCGCTCTGACACAGCCCTGCTAAAGCATGACCAAACCGAGCCGGTTGTATCATCATCTGATTGATCAAAATACACGGAGATCCTGGTGTTCTGCACATGGATTATCTGAACTGAAAAAGTGTATATTCATTATTTGTAGTATTGCATATTGTCGATGCATTCACTTAAACTCATAACGCGGTGATTCTCACAGACGTGCTAGTGGAAATTAGCACACAGTAAAAAAAAAAAAATTCATATAGTAAATCATGCACGTGAGTATTTAAACAGTAAATAAGTGTGTCTCTGGTTTCATTCCACTGTCTCTCTGAACTCGACAACGCCTTTACCGAGCCAACACTTTTGCAGTGGAAAACCAAAGCGAGCTGGAACCACACTGTAACTTTCTCTTGGGATACGGGACAGTTATGCCAGTGGAAATGCGCCATATGGTACAACATTCTGGTGTGGAAAATCCTCTCAGGACGCACTGCCTTGGGAGCACATGCTGTGACCAAGGAATGAGGTTAATTGATATAACTCATTTCGGGCGATAAAATGAATTGAGAGGTCACCCAAAAAACTCACACCCACGCTGACCCTCCATAGAACAGGTTCCCCACCCCTGCAGTAGAGGGTTACATTGGAGCAGCGTGAATCTCCAAAATGCATACGAAATATTACATGGATTTTCCGGAAACTTGCACTCACATGCCTCTGCATTTTGCTGACAGGGACATCGCACGAGCCCATCGTGTCGTGGAGAACCTGCAGGCAGGAACCTGTTTCATTAACAATTATAACATAAGTCCAGTGGAGGTTCCCTTCGGCGGCTATAAGATGTCAGGTACGTTTGTTAATCTTTTATTTCACTGCTAATCCACTAAGAAGGGAAAAAGTTTGAGGTGCTGTATAGTAACTTCCAGTTACTTTGAGGCAGGGTTCTTCAAATCTGGATCTCAATTCCAAATCCGGGCCATGTTTTCAGTTCTCCCAGGTAGTTAGTTTAATAATGCCTGATTCTCATTGGCCAGGGGCTTCACATCTGGCTCACAGGTAAAGGAAGGCTGGAGAACCAGTAGTGCTCGGACCTCGAGGACCGTGATTTGAATAGCCCGGCTTTAAGGGAAATGAAGACGATAAACAACCTGGTGATATTCTGACACTTCTATTCGCTTCTCACCTGGCAGGTTTTGGCCGTGAGAATGGTCAGGTGACCATTGAATACTACTCTCAATTGAAGACTGTGGTGGTCGAGATGGGAGATGTGGACAGCCTCTTCTAGGAGTCTATCTTGGTTCTTCTGTTGCAGCAGCAGAATCATGAAATAGTAGAGTACGCTTCCGTACCACCAGTATTTACCTAATGGTTGGGAGATATATAAATGATACAGAGGTTCTTGTCCTGTTTAATATGAAGGGAATTTATCCCAATGTGAAACTCTAATTTTTCTCTGCACAATATCATCTGCTGAATTTTACCTTGGCATCACGAAAGTACACTATTGCTAACAGCTCATAGATCTCCACTGTGAATTTCTTGCATGCCATTACATAATAAATATTTCTACTACTCATTGTATTTTTTTTTAGGTTTTGCGAGCTGTTACTTTAATAATTTAGAGAAACTTTCCATACATTAGACTGCTTATTCTGGATTAGACAAGGTGAAGAGAAACCCTGGATAGGATGCCAGCCTGTGTCAGGGCAAATGCAGACAATAAGGGGCATCAGTCCCCCTGGGAGGACGTCAAGGTAACTGGAAGAAGCTCACACATCTTGGAGAAAACGTGTAAACCCCATGCACAGCGAGTGCAGATGGGATTCAAACCCACAACTCCGCAGGTATAAAGCAACAGTACTGCACACCGGTCCACTGTACCAAACTCATTTTGAGAAACATACCTTTCTTTTGAATAAAAATGAGTGTAACGGCACAACTATTTAATCAGCTGTATTTAAATTAAAAAAAAAAAAAAAAAACGTTTCCTCCAGATGAGTAGATCTTGCATCTATAGTTGCGAAATGCTTATACCTGCATTCATTAATATACAATGCAGAGAAAATCTACACCCCTTTAATTTTTCAAACCAGCAACGCAAAAATCCTCCACCTCTATTTACATATTGCAGCACATGTCCCTCTTTGTGATGTGAACAAGCCAGCTCACCTCGAAAAGCAGAAAGTATGACATGCCTATTTTGTTTCCAGTTGTCACCTAGCAAATATGCTGCCCCCCCCCCCCCCAAAAAAAAAAAATTGTAGATGGTAGACAAGATGTAGCTGGAAAATTACAAATTTAATATAAACCTTATAAATCTTCGTTAAATACCAGTTGACAAAGTGCATCTCCCAGTACTTCATATATAAACAAAGTAAAAACTTACACAAAAGTACAATTTGGCATAACTGGGAGTAAAATCATGATGCGCACCCCCCCCCCCCCATGCCCATATAAGTACACTTTACTTAATTTACATTTACACTTTGATACTGTATGAAGGCAAGTGTCCCTTCACAATCAATAAATTACATCATCATTTAGTATGAATAAATACATACACCCCCCCCTGCCCCCCAGTACAGGGTCACTGACAGCCAGTAGTGTGACCCAGACAGTTTAAGGCACAAGGGACAGTGTGGCTTGGACAAGAAATCATAGGGAAATCATTAAAAAGATAAAAAATACATTAGGATGTGCAGCAAAAGCTTATTCAAAGGTTGAGCAGAATGAGATAAATACATATATACAAGAGCAGAGCCTTTGCTGAAGGGTCCTACAGTGATGTGACTGTCCTGCTGAGCCCAGGATTCAGAGCAGCGACCTTCCAATCACAGACACAGAGCTCTAACCCACTGAGCCACACACACCAGCCCCCATGAAGGCAGCAGCTTCTGAATGAGAAATTAACAGCATCCATTTCCAGGGTCAAACCAGGGCTTCACAGAACTGCTGTTTGGCGCAGGATCAGTCTCCTGAACCGGGAGATGCAGTAACTCTGGTGAGGAACAGCGGTGTGAATAAATCAGTGTCAACCACATACAGATCAAACTACTGCTGTGTGCTGTCAACTCTTTACGTATTATCCTTAATAAAAAATAATTTTCAGCAATATTATCTGCTCCATTCTTCATTCTCTTCGGATAAATACATCTTGTTTCTGTTACTGCATTCCGTTCGCCTGGCACGCATATAAGAGCAAGATGTTTTAAAAGTGCTTTAAAAGTATAATTTTACCGTCATTGTCACATTCTCCACTGTCGGGGGGCTGCCGGCATATACAGAGGATCCTGCATAATGCTGCCAGGAAAGACAAGATGAGCTCTTTCGGATTGTCTGTCAATGAAAGAACACGTCGAAATCAAATGCACGACAAACACTTATTTAACTATATGCAATCACATATAACGTCGTCGAGTGGGACATCCGGTATTCGCAATTATAATCCAGGCGGCGCTACTCCGCTATGGCGTACGACATGACATCAAAAGATCACGGACAGACACCGTGATTAAACGGTTCACCTGCTTTTGTTCGTGGATCCAACCCAAGAAGATTCGCTCACGAAAGTTTAGCGGCGATTAAGCCATCAGATTATTTCAAATACCCACGATTCTGAGCAGGCTAAGCAGTTGATAGACAAACCAGGGTTTCCAACTCGCACGCATCTGGCGTGACAATCGCGTTTTCAGGCTGTCACGCTTATGCAAGAAATCTTACGGCAAATCCATATTATTCCATTATAAACCTCAATTCAGCTACATAAAAGGCGATGGGGTAGTCTGCAAACCCTACAGACTACTTACAACGTAATGAAACTATTACAAGATTTTCTTGAGCTGAATATCTCACTCCAGCCAGCTGACAAAAGTTGGCGACACTGAAACAGACCGCGGATCGCAAATGATAGTATATTAACACGCCCGGACTTACTGTTATAAGATCCGCTCATGCTTGCGATTATCGTCCGAGTTTCCGACCAAGTTGATGGCTGGTCTCGTGAAGAAAACATCCAGTCGGGAACCCGAGAGCCGAATGGTGCTATAGACCCCGCCCACATTCCTGTGATTCGACATTCAGCCTCGCATGCCCCTCGTCCATTGGCTCCTCCTAACGAGTGACTGGTGATTGGTGAATCGCAGTAGGGGCGGGAAGTTGAAAGAAAAAGAATTTGCCAGAAAGAGGTCCTACGAACACTAGATTGTTGTGTGTTCTTTTATTTCACTGCTAATCCACTAACAGGGGAAACACTCGCCATGATGTGTGACAGAAGGGTGTCTGCAAGGGAAAGTCAAACCAGCTGTGATGTATGGTTTGATGATGGTGGCACTGAGACAGACAGGAAGCCGAGCTGCCGGTGGCAGAGCTGAAGAAGCTGCGATTTTTGTTGGGAGTGACTTTCTTTTTTGTATTTTTTATTTAAATATATACATGAGTAACAATACAGGTACAATATAAGTAAGTACAAGGAAATGCTACAAACGACAAGTATCAACAAGAAAAAAAAAAGTTTACAAGAAGCTTTCAACCAGGTCAAACTCAGTCAGGACTGACAAGGATTTTATGGCTTTTGAATGTTTACAAGGTACCAACGTATTTATATATGATATACAGGTTATACACGAAGTAGGTCTTAAAAGCTGTGAAGTTTGGTTTTTGTCTAGTAAATTTACAGGTGTGTATATGGAATTTTGAAAAAAGAATAAGCAGATTGATGACATAACTTTGCATTAGACTCAGGCAACTGTTTTTGGGGATTCCAAAAAAATATTTTCAATTTGAGTTTCGGGTATACAGTGTTGGGAGTGAGGTGTGGGCATGTGCGCAGCAGGCTATGAGGTCACTGGGGTCCGGACCTCATTTTTTTAGAGTTACAAAAGTTGAGTACAACTGGAAAAAAAAAAAAATCAGCGGCTGAGAACGTCTCATCCCAGACGAGGGCGTGCTTCATTAAGTTTAGACATTTTATTTAATGTCCGCCGAGTCGTGAAAGACGGCATACGCAAGCGCAGCCCGCAGCGTCAGCGCCTCCACTGGCAGCAACTGGAATTTACGCACGTTGACAGCAGCCCTGTAGCAAGCTTGTGTGCAAACTGGCAGGCAGCAAACCATTTGGTAAGACAAAGTAATGCTCGCTAGGCCATTATCTGTAAGAAACATTCAAAACAGTCACCTGGTACAGTGTCTGGCGTGGGGAGTACCCCAAGGGTGCTGCTAGAGATTTTAGGCCCCATAAAAGCATATCTTATTAGGCCCCCCAGTCCAGACCAATCCAGTTATTTTCCAAATTTTTAAGGCCCCTATCACTCGGGGGCCCTGGGAATAATCGTACTCACCCCCCACCTTACAGTGTCCCCTGGAGTACACACACACACACCACACAGAGTGTTCCAGTTCAACAGTTTAAAGTCACAGCAGGGAAGGTGTGACTGCACCTATAACCGCAGAATGTTTGTGTAATATGTATTATATGGTCTAAACCTATACCAACCTATCCCCCCCCCCCCCCAGACGCCACTATGGCACAGAACCAATGTCCCTCTCACAGATTTAGTTGACATTGATCAGTTGATTCAGTGCAAGAGGCTGAAAGGGTTTGAATTAATCTAAACAGGAATGGGACAGCACATTGCAATGTATCACGTTACCATGACAATGCCAAAACAGGCTCCTTACTACTGTGTGTTCGGGACTTTTTACTTTAAGATTTGCACAGGCAAGACATTAAAGGAACTGACTGCCTAATTTGAACGCGTTTTAAGCTCTTGTCTTACAGCGTGGATGAGAGGTAATTGTGAAATAATCACTTTACTCCTTTTTGTCAAAACAGCGTCATTAAGCACTAACTAAAAGAAATGGATTGCTCACAGTTTATGTTTCAGACTCCCCTGGCAAAATTGTATATAAAGAGCTCAAAAAGTCTGCGAGAGAGCCCTTGTGCACTTGACAGTTTGATAGTGGGACAGCCCTAAGCCCTCAAGGACTTAGCGGGAACATGTCACAAAGTCTGTGGGTCTGAATGTGGACATTGGGATTGGGCCTATTTTTCAAACCCAGGCTACGACCTTGTGGTGATAGACAGGATTAGAAATTAGTATATAACAGGGAGAACACTAGGCCTGGGTAGCAAACTTTTTGATGCTTTTATGGCACCAACTGAATAGCTTAGATACAATCAAGTATCAAAAATGCCTTGTCATTTGGTACCATATTTTGATAAGTAAGGAGTAAATCTCATCAGTGTCAGTAAACCAAAAGGCATGCAACGTGCTTGTACTAAAATCTAATAATACTGGTGATTGGTAATGTTACACGAACAGGTCATAGAGGAATGCGTAAAAAAACACTGTTACCCCCGGAAACGGGGCTTACGTGTGTGCGTGCGATAGGACCTGCTGTCAGACACATGGCTCGGCCGAGAATGCGCTGATATTAGACGCGTATTTTGCCTGAAAATCGTACGTCGATTTTGCTCAGTATAATGCTTGTTTTGTCATGAACAGCAGGCCTGCTTTAGTGATAATTATTATGTGAATAATTTGGCAAACTCATAACCTAATATACAGTATGTCAGTTTTGAACATCTTGTAGGTTGTTTACGACCAGTAACTCCTTAATGGGCTCATAATCTACTCATCCTTTCAGGTGAAACCAAATCACATCAGACCGTATGCAGTGATTCTGCTTCATAAAGGAACAGTATCTCAATAAAATGAAACATACTATTTTTCAAACAACTTCTTTAGTATTAGTCCGGTTGAAGGCAAATGACATTAGCCTACATTTGAATATACACTCACCTAAAGGATTATTAGGAACACCATAGTAATACGGTGTTTGACCCCCTTTCACCTTCAGAACTGCCTTAATTCTACGTGGCATTGATTCAACAAGGTGCTGAAAGCATTCTTTAGAAATGTTGGCCCATATTGATAGGATAGCATCTTGCAGTTGATGGAGATTTGTGGGATGCACATCCAGGGCACGAAGCTCCCGTTCCACCACATCCCAAAGATGCTCTATTGGGTTGAGATCTGGTGACTGTGGGGGCCATTGTAGTACAGTGAACTCATTGTCATGTTCAAGAAACCAATTTGAAATTATTCCAGCTTTGTGACATGGTGCATTATCCTGCTGGAAGTAGCCATCAGAGGATGGGTACATGGTGGTCATAAAGGGATGGACATGGTCAGAAACAATGCTCAGGTAGGCCGTGGCATTTAAACGATGCCCAATTGGCACTAAGGGGCCTAAAGTGTGCCAAGAAAACATCCCCCACACCATTACACCACCACCACCAGCCTGCACAGTGGTAACAAGGCATGATGGATCCATGTTCTCATTCTGTTTACGCCAAATTCTGACTCTACCATTTGAATGTCTCAACAGAAATCGAGACTCATCAGACCAGGCAACATTTTTCCAGTCTTCAACTGTCCAATTTTGGTGAGCTCATGCAAATTGTAGCCTCTTTTTCCTATTTGTAGTGGAGATGAGTGGTACCCGGTGGGGTCTTCTGCTGTTGTAGCCCATCCGCCTCAAGGTTGTGCGTGTTGTGGCTTCACAAATGCTTTGCTGCATACCTTGGTTGTAACGAGTGGTTATTTCAGTCAAAGTTGCTCTGCTATCAGCTTGAATCAGTCGGCCCATTCTCCTCTGACCTCTAGCATCAACAAGGCATTTTCGCCCACAGGACTGCCGCATACTGGATGTTTTTCCCTTTGCACACCATTCTTTGTAAACCCTAGAAATGGTTGTGCGTGAAAATCCCAGTAACTGAGCAGATTGTGAAATACTCAGACCGGCCCGTCTGGCACCAACAACCATGCCACGCTCAAAATTGCTTAAATCACCTTTCTTTCCCATTCTGACATTCAGTTTGGAGTTCAGGAGATTGTCTTGACCAGGACCACACCCCTAAATGCATTGAAACAACTGCCATGTGATTGGTTGATTAGATAATTGCATTAATGAGAAATTGAACAGGTGTTCCTAATAATCCTTTAGGTGAGTGTAGATTAATATATAAATGTCTGTTTTTGCAAACATACAAGCAAACAGAGATCTTATGCGGATACTGTCAAGTGGTAGGTGAAACGCTGATGGGGGAAAAACCATAGGATAAAAAACAGATAATGTGTAAGCATATCTAAACAAACCAGTAACGTCCACTGACAGCAACTGGAATTTACGCATGTTGGCACATAACATATCAACAAAAATAAATAAATAAAGATTGACGTAAGAGTTTTTTTTCTGTAGAAAATTCTCAACAGTTCAGGAATCAAACATGTAACTTATAATTACGTAATCCACTCTTTGAATTTGTGACCCTGTCGTCTGTCTAGGGAGGGTGAAGGACCTGGAATTCATAATCGTATAAATGCGTCCATTTGTTAGAACTGATGTTTCTGCTCAGTCCCTCCGTATGCGTGTGGTGAGGGAGAAAAATGCCGGGGAAGAGGGGAACAGGGATGCAAAAGAGGAAGTATATCGGCGTGGTGACGGAGAAAAATGCCAGGCAAAAGAGGAAGTATATCGGCGTGGTGACGGAGAAAAATGCCAGGCAAAAGAGGAAGTATATCGGCGTGGTGACGGAGAAAAATGCCAGGCAAGAAGGGAACAGAGACGCAAAAAAGGAAGTATATCGGTGTGGTGAGGGAGAAAAATGCCAGGCAAGAGGGGAACAGGGACGCAAAAGAGGAAGTATATCGGCGTGGTGACGGAGAAAAATGCCAGGCAAGAAGGGAACAGAGACGCAAAAAAGGAAGTATATCGGTGTGGTGAGGGAGAAAAATGCCAGGCAAGAGGGGAACAGGGACGCAAAAGAGGAAGTATATCGGTGTGGTGAGGGAGAAAAATGCCAGGCAAGAGGGGAACAGGGACGCAAAAGAGGAAGTATATCGGCGTGGTGAGGGAGAACATGTGGGTAGCTGGAGTGACGGGAGCTGCAGAAGGTGAGATGGGGACAGAGGATGCACTGTGGCGCCCCCTAAGGTGAGCAGCTGAAAGAAGATTATTGTAAGTTTCCAGGTCTTTTGTACGCGATCACTGTAATAACTTCAGTTAGAGAAACTTTTCGCACATCCGACTGCTTATTCTGGTCTGGAGCCTGTCCCAGGCAGCAGACGGTAGACAGTGAAGGTACACACCGGATAGGATGCCAGCCCCAAGTCAGGCCACACACACACACAATAGGGGCACCAGTCCGCCCCTGGACGTCAGTGTAGCTGGAGGAAGCTCACACAACTTAGACAAAACATGTAAACCCCACACACACCGAGTAGAGACGGGATTCAAACCCACAACTCTGCAGGTATAAAGCATCAGTGCTGCACACTATTCTTCTATATACCAAACTCATTTTTTGAATGAAACGGAGCTTAATGGGATGCCTTTTTATCCCTCACTACATGATGGCCAGTGTATTTCATTTTAAAAAATGTATAAATAAAAAAGTTAAAAAGTTTTAGAAATAGTAAAAAGTTTCCTCCAGATGAGTAGGTCCTGCATCTATAATTATCAAATGTTTATACACACATTCATTAATGTAAAAGCACATGGCATAGAGAAAATTCACAAAACTGTTTTTTTGAGCCAGCAACCCAGAAATTAAGGTACATTTCCTCCACCTTCATTTACACACTGCAGCACACATCCTTCACAAATAAATAAGGTAAAACAAAGCAGTCTGCTACAGAGGATATCAGAGACCCACAACCACAGAAAGCATGAGGCGTCTATTCTATGGTTCTTCTTATTACCTCACTGTTCTTAGGCATGTGACCCCCTCTCACCCCCCAAAAAAGTCTTAGTTGATTTAGTTGGAAAGTTACAAATTGTATATATAACTCTTAGCTGAAATACAGGCAAAGTGCGTCACACAATATGCTGCCCTCGTGGACGTGTCCCCTTGCAGGACTAGACAGCTAGTTAACACTCAACATCTTCCAATAAATGACAAGGCTTGAGTTTTCATGACTCTCTACTAGACTTCCTTGATTTCTTTTTCGTAAAACCATACACATGCAAAAGTAAAAATACATATGTACAATTATTAACAGTAAATAGAATATAACTAATTAAAATCACATGCAACTAAGTTCTGCGCAACAATGAAGTCTGAAAAGGCGATCACTGTGTAATATTATAAAACTCTCAATTTCAGCACGTACAGCAACAGAAGTTACCACGTGTTAGCTTACACAATCCAAAACAAAATTGACGTATAACTGAAATACTCCTGCCATACAGAATACTGTTAAGTAGACATATTTATCCCAAATTAAATTAAACACATTCACTTACAGATGAATGATATCCAAAGTAAAGTGTGACGAGAAAAAAACGTTGCAGAGAAACAGAAGCTGCGTTCACAGCCATGCTTACTAACCTGAACTAAACGAACTTCCTGTCGGCCTGCAACATTTTACAATAAAATAAATCATCACTAGGTGGCAGCATAATGCTATAAAATACAGTGCCATACGACGCTTCACATCTAAATGCAAAAAGAACAGTACTTCATACAAAAAAAATTAAAGCTCATATAAAACTGCAGTATAAGACTATTGGAAGTAAAATAATTAACAATTATGCTTATCGCCCCTCCCCTTATGTCCATTATATGTACACTTTGCTTAATTTATATTTAATTTATATTTACTGTATGCAACCAAGTCTCCCCTTGCCAAAAAATAAATATCTACTTCTAAGTCCTCGATTATACTACGGTGACATATTTAGGACCATAGGACCAGCCTATGAAGACCTGCGTGAAGTTGGCCCCCTATATGTTTCAGATTTCAACCAAACTGGTCTCAATCGTATGTGCCGCGTTTGTGCCGGATTGTGCCGTTAAAATTTTTGTTTGTGCTGTTTTAGTTTCTGAGATATAAATGTGTGTTAACATGGTGACGTCATCAGCGTGAAGTTGGCCCCCCATTTGTGTCTGATTTCCACCAAACCGATCGCAATCGTATATGTACTGCGTTTGTGCTGGTTTGTGCCGGTAAAACTGTCCTTTGTGCTGCTTTAGTTTCTGAGATATTAATGTTTGAAATGTTGTCCCCCCTCCCATTTGCGTCTGATTTCGACCAAACCGATCGCAATAGTTTGTGCCGTTTAAATGTTGTCTGTATTGTTATTTTTCTGAGTTATACCTCTTAGTTTATGCCTTTACGTGATCACCGTATAGTGCTCAAGCTCATGTTTCTCATGTTAACAGAAGGTGGAGCGTTTGATGACTACGCCACAAAGCTGCACGTAGACTTAGTCAGCCCCGCCAGCCAGATACCGCATTTTAGGATCGTGCTGAATAAATTCAGGTTCTCAGCGGCTAACACCCATATGCGTTTCATATGTAGCACTTTGTATTCATTTTATGCTGCTATTTAATAAGTGGGCGCTGTATTTTCACATGAGCAATGCACGTGGATTGGAATACACACACGCACACACACAGGTTTGTAATCATATCTTTGTGGGGACTCTCCTTTCATTTCTGTGGGGAAAACTCACACAACATGACGACCTTAACCCCTACCCAGCCCTAACCTTAGCCATAAGTAACCAAACAAAATACAAGAGTTTGGGCATTTTTATTTATTTGATCGCATTCCCAGATCTTTGTGGGGACATAAAAATGTTTTTTTATTACATTGTGGGGGGGTGGAGGGGGGATTTGTTTCCCACAATGTAATATAAACCTAATCCACACATACTCCTCATAAAGAAAAACGTTACAAAGGAAAAGATGCATTATGGTACATAACAAAATCTTATCAGAAGGTTGTGGAGAATGACATGAATACAAAGATACAGTACTGTGCAAAAGACTTAGGCAGGCAAAGAAAATGATGTTTAGATTATCCTAACGGCTGAGGTGCCCCTGAGGAGAGGTTTGGGAACTGAAGCGGTGATCATACAGCCATCCAACTAGATATCAGTAACTTTTTAGAAAACAGAAGAAATTATTACTAGTTTTTAAATTGTGTTACTCTTAATTTGCATATGATCTAATGTTAAATTGTGTTTTTGTTCTAAGCCAAAGTACACTTGCTACCCAGATAAACAGCTTTAAACATTTCTTTGGACTGCCTAAGACTTTTGCACAGTACTGTATATACAGTGAGAGCACAGGGTCAGGGGTCATTTTTCAGGCTGCTAAGGGCCTTTGCTGAAGGGTCCTGCAATGATGAGACTGTTCTGCTGGGCACAGGATTCAGACCAGCGACCTTTCAATCACAGACACAGAGGTCTAACCCACTGAGCCACACACACCAGCCCCCATGAAGGCAGCAGCTTCTTAACAAGAAATTAACAGCATCCATTTCCAGGGTCAAACCAGGGCTTCACAGAACTGCAGTTTGGCGCAGGATCAGTCTCCTGAACCGGGCGATGCAGTAACTCTGGTGAAGAACAGAGGTGTGATTAAGCAATCAGTGTCAACCACATACAGATCAAACCACTGCTGTGAACAGTCTGTCAACTGTTATCCTTAACTGTCATTCTTGGAATAAATACATTTCTGTTAGAACACACCAGTCACTCTGTATGTATATAATAGCGTAAGGTGTTTTCAAAGTGCATTAAAAGTATAATCACCGTCACATTCTCCACTGTCGGGGGGCTGCCGGCATATACAGAGGATCCTGCGTAATGCTGCCAGGCAAGACAAGATGAGCTCTTTCGGACTGTCTGTCAATGAAAGCAAGAGTAGAAATGAAATGCACAAGAAACACATTTAAGATACAGGCCTACAATAGCATGTACCGCTGTGGAGTTGGACTTCCTACATTCAGAAGAATGAGTGGAATAGTGCCACTGTGCTGTTTATGAAAATGTATTTTAATACAAATGTATTTTATCACACGCGTTTCAAATCAAACCAAATCGAATCAAATGCACAGCAGTCATGCACAGATGAATGCAGGCAATAAAATGACTTTTTCAGAGAGCTCAGTAGGCTATAATAAATAAAAGAAAATAAATACAATAGTAGGCCTATATAGTAAATTAAAAATATATTTTTTTAAATTAGAAAACAGAAATGTGCAAATTGTCCATGCTAATTGCCTGATCAGCTATTAGTTGAGGGTAGAACTTGGTGCGGAACCTGTGTGTTCGTGCTCCGATGCTGCGATACAGTTTCCCCTGACAGCAGGAGTTAAATCTATTTGTGGCTGGGGTTTGTAGGCTCCTCGCGCGCCTGGAAGTAGAGGTCTGCAACGGGGCGGGACGCGGCGCAAAAGCTTGCGGGAGCGGGCTGAAATCAGTCCCGTGCAGACCTCTACCTGGAAGCTGTGACGCAGATCCCGACGCTACAACCACGCCCTCCTGCAGGGAATCCCGCCCCTAAATAGGGTCTACAGCCGCCTATGCTCCGCAATAAAGACAGCTGTCTTAAAATCTCCACGTATACAACGGAGATTAATACCGACATTATAATGCTGTTATTTAATCAGACCGCAGAGTTACATCGGTAAGTTTTCCCCTCGTTTCGGCTGCTTTACGGACACGCTGTGTGACGGCAGGCGATGCTTCAGCTCAGCCTGTGCTCGGAAAATCGCTGGTTCAGATCCTGTCCATCAAGTCACTTCAACCGCTGGGTCCTTAGCGGCTACTAATACAGACCAGTAGAGCCAAAGCTCTGTTTCGACCATTAAGTGTAACACAGAACAGAATTGGAACTAAATTAGAATTTAAGGCGGTCCTTAAGTAGGCCTATATAAATGAGTGACACTGAAGTAACGGTGTAGTCAAAATTTCGAGGTTTTCATTTCAAGTCAACTGTCAACGAGATCAAACTTTCAGAAACTTACCTGTTATATCATGCAGTACCGCAGTGAGACAAAAAAAGACAGCAACATTTTACCTGATCGTGTTTGTGTACCCCGGTCAAATGAATACGCTCTTGAAAGTTTGGCAGCGATTAAGGAACCAAATTATCAAACATCGGCAACTCTGACCAGGCTAAGAAGTCGTAAGACGAACAGACTATATGAAACACCTCCTTCAAAGAATTCCGTATTATCGTGCTCGAACTTACTGAACACACTCATGATAGCAGTAAGCACCCAGCTCTTCGTGGGGGAAGCCGGCAGCCTCCGACCGCGGTGAGACACAGAACTACACGGACTTTCGAGCAGAGGTTGGTCCTTTTCCTCCTTACGCCCCTGCGAATAGATAACAAGTCTTGACTACTAATAACAAGAAACCGCGCTGCCTGCCCCGGTCTTGTAATATAATATTTAAAGTGCGAAGCCGAGGATTGCTTGCTTACTTGCCTGCTCGCTTACTTGCCTGCTCGCTTTCCACTGACTCTCTCTCAATTTTTGGTCGGAAATACTTCGTAGGCGTGGCTTCAGTGCGTCTATCCAGGGCCGCCGAGAGAAAATCCGGGCCCCTGTACGAAGAAGGTGTGTGGGCCCTTATACAAAATTCTACGCACATAGAATGAACAGGTGAGAACACTCGTTGATAGTCACTTTCACAAGTTTTTATGCATTGACCGCTGCCAAATACCCTGTGACCCACGTGCATTTTTAATTTTGAAACTAAACAGACTTGCAAATTTTTAAAAAAGACAATAAAATATAAATGGATAAATGTTCAAATTACAGTGATTCCTGCCTATCGCGTTCCAGACCCATCAGCGAATCCATGGTATAGAAAGACCATATAAATAAACATTTTTTTTTATATATATATAATATACAGTACTGTGCAAAAGTCTTAGGCAGTCCAAAGAAATGTTTAAAGCTGTTTATCTGGGTAGCAAGTGTACTTTGGCTTAGACCAAAAAACACAATTTCACATTAGAACATGTGCAAATTAAGAGTAACACAACAAAAACTAGTAATAATTTCTTCTGTTTTCTAAAAAGTTACTGATATCTAGTTGGATGGCTAGATGAACACCGCTTCAGTTCCCAAACTTCTCCTCAGGGGCACCTCAACCGTTCCATGATTTTGTTAAATTTCACCAACAGCTCAATTAAATAATTAAATAAATTGGTTTAAAAAGTCAGTGACAGATTGCCTAGCTGTATGAGGTGTGCTAGTGGCCAAGTCAAAAAATACATGGCTGCACTGGATGGTCGCTGCAAATACTGGTGATTTCAGCAGAGGTTCTGAAATGGCTACGCTGACACACTTTGACAGGCATGATATCATAGTTTTACACCAACACGAGGATAATCACAGCACATGTAAACTTATTAAAACACACATTGTAAACACATATGATATATGGATGTCGGGCTAAGGATATGAGTAACATAATGATAATAATAATAATAACATGTAATATATATATGTATATTTAGTTATGTTATAGTTATTATAAATTATAATATGTATTGTTCTAACAAACTCTTGTCTAGTACGCGTACTGAAAATTACATATGTTCCACAGAAAAATCCGCGATAGCTGAACCACAGTATAGCTTGGGGATCATTGTATAATAAAAATGATGGGACGCGTTGTGCTTCATGGGCCCCCTTGAGCTTCATAGGCCCCAGAGTAATGTACCGGCTGCACCCCCCTCTCCTCGGGCCTGCATGTATCTCAAGTGTTCTACCGATTTCCCCATTGAAGTCGTTTCAGTCCTAATCATTGGAATCGGCAAGGACTTATTCAGATGCACAGCATATTCGATACCTTACTATGCACGACGTGTGAAAGATGATCAGTTTTCAATATGGTATGTTGCGTAGGCCAGTTTATCTTTGAAGCCAGTTTATGCCATCATGCAGGATTACAGGGATTAATTGACTGCATGCTTTTTTTTTAGATTGTCACACATCACTGTATTCTTTTCCACTTCTTGCTTAGGAATGTGCCAACCCTGCCCTGTCCTGCCCTCTCATGTCCCTAGGAGTCACGCAGGCTGGGTGCAGGCCCTGCTCTCTCCGGTACACACACAGGCCATGCAGGCTGTGGAATTAGGCCCTGCTCTTTTCCAGCGCAGGCAGGCGGGCCGGTCTCATGCCCAGTCTGCAGGATACACAAACCGCCAAGCTTACCCTCTTCTCACCTGCACAGTCTGGACCACACAGGCAGGCTGGAAGGAAGTATTAGTGGGCGAAGAATCCGACGCTTGGTGAATTGTGCTTCATAATGAAATCTAAAAGTATAATTGCTATGAACACTTGGCTGCCACAAGCCAGTTACCCCTGTGGTAACTTTTCTGACACCTCCTGGTTAAAACTCAAAAAGCTGCGGAAGGTCACACTTTCATGGTCTGTATATATGAAAATATGGAAATCAAGATTAAGCAAGCTTTTGCCCTTCTGCTCCATGGCAGTTCTCCGTCCTCCCTGAGCTCGCCTTAGGACGCCTGCATTACCGTTTGACAGGTGTACCAACCCAGTCCAACTCCCCACCTGCCACTATTCCTGAAGCGGGTCGCACTGACTCCTGAGGCCTACAAGGTTCAGGAGCAGGCTGGAATATGCAAGTAGGCTTTGCTATATGGAGCCATTTCACCAGCGCTACACTGCCCCCCCCCCCCCCCGAAGTTGACTGTCCTGATGACCACCATATACAGCCTGCACCTCAACTTTGGAACAAGTTCCAGAGATCTGATAGCAGCCGCCGGTGCATCATATCCAATGATGTGGGGAGCTGCCCACTCACAAGCTCTAGCAAGGCTGAGGAGACCAGGAGGCTGGCGGATGGTGGGCTGCAGACAGGCTCTGGCATTGCAGGTCCCCCACAAGCTAGAAGTCATTTGTGTAACAGGAATGCTCCTTACATAAACTCTTATTAGACAATCATGACTTCTATCTTAAGTTAATCCAGCTAATGAGGGTTGTGGCCATTCCAGAATGCATTCATCAACTCCAATCCAAATCAAGAAATTGAACTGGAGTTGGTATTGGAAGAAAAACTATGGGGAACAGAATTGGAACTGAATTAGAATTTCAGGGATTCCACTTCCATTTCCTGATTTTGACAGGAATTGATGAATGCATTCCGGAATAGCCTCAACCCTGCAGCTAACAGAAATCCTGCTTCGTGGAACCCCCCCTAGCTAGCGACAAAGTTTAAACATTGAATCTATAGTGTGTGAAGTTTCCCTGACTTGCTTGGTGATACCAAGAACAGTTGGCTGCCAGCTTAGGCAAACTTCGTTTTCAACTTGAAACATTTTAATTCACTTTTTAGAAGAATACTCATTACTCTTAATGTGGCCTATTCCCACAAAGTATAAACCAACCACGTGTGTAGGGTGACAATATTACCGTGATGACAGTTACGGGAAAGGAAATTCGAAACTCTCTTGCTGGCACTGCAAATATATTTGCGCAGTTGCACAGGGCCTGGTTTTGTTAAAGATGATGATAGATAGATAGATAGATAGATAGATAGATAGATAGATAGATAGATAGATAGATAGATAGATAGATAGATGATAGATAGATAGATAGATTGATAGATAGATAGATAGATAGATAGATAGATAGATAGATAGATAGATAGATAGATGATAGATAGATAGATAGATAGATAGATAGATAGATAGATAGATAGATAGATAGTGGATGGATGGATGGATGGATGGATGGATAGATATTCTTTATTTGTCCAGAAGAAAATTTAAGTGTCCAGTAGCTTATACACAGTATACAAACACATACGCGCACAGACCTATGACATTCACGCACTTTTTTGGCATCAACGACTTTTGTCATTAATTTACTTCCATACAAATTGTAGCCTACTATATTAACATGCCCGACCTTACTGCTATAGTGTAAGGCAGGGGTAGCCAATCTTATCCGCAAAGGGCCGGCGTGTATGCGGGTTTTCGCTGTAACTGCCTAATTAGATTACTAATTAGAGGACTGATTGGCTGAAGAGTCCTCACACCTGGGTTTGAACAGCTGACCTACAGGTTTTCCCAAAAACCTGCATACACACCGGCCCTTTGAGGATAAGATTGGCTACCCCTGGTGTAAGGGGATATCCAGTGGTGTGTTTTATGATGGATTTTGTTGGGGGCGAGTGTTTTCCCAGGTCTTATCCTCGTCCAATGTGGAAGATTTTTTTTCTTAACCTTTGTAATTGTGAGCTGTGCCTTTGGAGAGAATGTTTGGGACACCATTGCATGGTATTGCTGCTTAACAACTAATCCTATGTGTGCGTTTGTGTAATTTGATTTTGCTGTGTTATCAGTAGCGTTGTGTGTTTGTAATGAAGTGGTTTATTCGTAATTGATTAGTGTTTGGGTTTACATAATAAATGGCACTAACGCTGTGTGCGAGTGGTCGTGTGGGTTGCATAATGGTGTTCTAATAAACGTAGTTGTATGATAAGTTCGTGTTGTCCTCCCGTACCATATCCGTATTGTCTCCCAAGTCGGTAGAGCGAATTTATGTAGGGGGGGGGCGATACATGTTCGCATCGGGAGTAATTCGAGTCGTAGATCTTTTACCCAGTGTTTACTTTCGTGTGAATCCTTACTATAGGATCCGCTCATGCCTGCGTTTATCGTCCGACGCTCTGTCCAAGTTGAAAGTTGATAGCGTCAGGTACTGTACACATCACCCGGTATCAGCCGGGAATTAAGTGTCGAGTGGGAGGAGCAAGGTGGTTTGCCACTCGGAAGCGTCTTCCTCTTACTGATGCACTGTTGATTGTTGTATCGCGCTCTCATGTAGGGCCGGGGAACTTTTACTTAGGTAGTTGCCTTTAGAAACCTTAGGTTTAGTGTAAACTGTTCTTTTTAAACCTCCTTATGAATGAAATGCGGTTTAAACACCGCGGTACTCAGAATGCGCGAGCACGCGGAAGAGGGAGAATTTGGTAGAAGGGAATATTTCGGCACAACTGTCCTGACGGGATCAGCATATTTAGTGATGGGGATTCCGGCTCCTTTAAGAGACCCGGCTCTTATGGCTCTCGAGTGGCTCTTCAGATTTCTTTGGTGCTTTAATTTATTACCGAAAATGACGTCAAATTATAATTGAAATGAATTACTAACGTACAAAACATACATTATATCAAATGTTTATTTATATGGTTTATAACATGATACAGAATAATAATTTTTAGAGTACAAAAACAAAACCATCTCAATTTGAGAAAAAGATCCAGTATCCAATCCGCTTGTTGGAAAGGCCGCATGCGCTTGGATCAGCGGGATAATACATTAAACGCGGGTAGTAGTATTACGGTTACGTATTCGGTACGTACCGAGTTTAACCAGTAGATGGTAGTACTGTTATATGATTATCAGTGGCGGAGCCAGGAAATTTTCTGTGGGGTGGCCAGGATGATTATGTGATCATTTTGGGGGTGGCCACGGCCCCCCCCGGCCACCCCCTGCCTCCGCGCCTGATGATTATGCGATCTCTGATCATCAAAGTGGTTGTTCAGCTAAATAACACAAATACATGTCTCCGTGTTCTTATTGTTTTAGTTATTTATATAATATTACTTCCTTCCTTAGACCACATGCACACCCTGTCTACAGCTAAGTCATTGCACCTGTAACAGCCAATGGCCAGCTTGTGTTAACTCCAGTGCAATACTGTACTGCCTAATTGAATGCAATAAAGTTCAGAAATGCCATCTGCCTTCCCTGGTGTTCTTACCGACGCCACCAGAGAGGTGCCACCTTACCGGTACTTTCCTCATACAGTCATAGCTTCTAACACTTTAATACCGCTTCTCTGGAAAAGAGGCTCCTCAAGATACAATCTCACTTCCAGTATTGCATCTGCTGAGGGGTTCCTTCTTGTAGTGTCTCCAGTTGCTCGTTCTTCAAAGAACCTCCAAACAGCAGACACCTGTGGCTCCTCTTGTTCATCCTCTGTTCCCGTTTCTCCCCCTGGCTGACTGGCCGTATCTTGCTGCTGCTGCACTTATTCTCTGAAGAGCTTCATCAGCTGCTCTGCTTTCATTAAAGGCCAACCTTTTGAATCTTGAGTCAAGCATGGTGGTTTCTGAAAGAATACTGTTGTATTCTATTCTGTGAAACTTTCTGTCCATGGATGCACAGAGAGCTTCCACTAACTCTGCCACTTTCCCTGTGGTTATACTGGTCCGGTGCTCAGCTGTCACTCTCTGCAGATCCTTGCACAGCATCAGCATTTTGGAGGCTGTAACATAGCTGAAAACGAGTAAAGAATAACTTTATATTGCTAAATAAAAAAATAAAATAAAAAGAATTATTTCCATTCACGTCTAATCTACTTTTCATGCAAATAATGCAACTAAAAACAAATATAATTGAATAATAATAATATTAATAATAATAATAATGTAATAGCATTTGTACACTGTACCTGTCTGCACTGATCTCCACAGTGACCTGCTCCAGTGGCTCCAGAACCGTGCACCTCCCATTCCTCTTGGCTCAGAGGATCAACAGGTGCACTGATAACAGCCAGGGTAGAGTTCATAAATTGTAGAAACACCACTTGAAATTACAGTATTTTATTTCAGTTTACTTAATTCCCATTTATTATTTAGTATAAATTACTGATCTCTGTATAAGTATCTGAAATTAGATTAGATTAAATAGCACTTTATTAATCCCTCGGGAAGGTTCCTCCGGGAAATTCAGTTAATGATGAAATGGACGACAAGGTATAAGCCCCGAAGCGGTATCATTCCAGTTTGGATTATTTTTATTTCGTTTTTAATTTATTTTCAATTTTAATTTGGAATACAGTTTAGTTGAAGTTACATTTCAGTGTGGTCTTTTTAGATGTTTATGTTAAAGATATTAATTTCTATTTAGTTATTTAAATATAAATTATGCTTCCATTTCAAGCTTGAAAGGGGTGGATTGAATGTTGTAGCGCTATTTTGTGTCTGATCCTTAGATATTCCTACAGGAATACGCAGTAGCCTATAGGTCTACATCATGTACTATTGTCTTTAAAAGGGTAAAAACATGTTCCAGATAAAATAATATTTAGTATTATTTAGGCTAAAAAAATCACCGCTTTGGCTGAATTAAAACGGTGACGGAAAGTAGGATATTTGACGTTTTGTTCTTATTTTATGTCAGTTAGTGGTGAAAAAAAAAACTGAATGTGTTCACGTTCGTTATTTTATTTTATGCCGGTCAATTTTTACGGTTTTCGTTTAGTTTTAGTGTTTGAGTAATTTTACGTAGGCCTATCTTTTTCTGTTTGTGAAAATGTTTTTCGTGAACGATAATAATCCGGTGTAGGATGAGTCTCTTGAAGCGGGGGTATGCCGAACCCGGGTTTGTATTTATTGGGTACATTACCGTGTGTGTGACTTTCTCTTCAAGTGAGAAGTTCTCTGACAGAAATGGGAAAACGTGCTTAACAGCTGTTAACATTATTGCACTTTATTATTTCTAAATTATAAACCACTACTTGAACTTTATACTAGTATGTTTACTTCCGTTTTGTTAAAAGTAATGAAACGGCAATTTATTCTTTAATAGAAATGGTCGACGTGCAGGCGTCCGAAATAAGGCAGACGGCGCTCCTGCTGCGACACGCTGGTTCGTAATAAGATAAGATATAGACCGGTAACTGACGTGGGATTCCTCAGCGGGGACAAAACTGGACGACAGCTCAAAATATTTATTAGATATAACATGAAAAGCAAAGTTTGAGAGAGTGCATTACATGAAATATTTCATATAAATCGCTTTAAAGCTTACGAAGAACTGAATCATGACCAGTTCAGAGTCTTCAGACGATGCATAGTCATAAAAATCCGTGCATAAAATAGTAACCGTCAGAAATAAACAGCATGGTATATTGCTGATACGGCACTAGAATTTGATCATTTCCGGTGAAGCCAAACAGGATGACAGGTTGACGACATAACCATTAAACATTTCTTGGATAACCATTTATTTAAACTATTTCGCATTGTGGTCCATAGCAAAAACTTGCGTCTAGAAGTTGAGAAAAAGGAAGGCAGCAGCTTCTTAAGAAATTAACAGCATCCATTTCCAGTGTCAAACCAGGGCTTCACAGAACTGCGGTTTGGCGCAGGATCAGTCTCCTGAACCGGGGGATGCAGTAACTCTGGTAACAGATATAGTTTATTCGTTAGAAATTATTTTTAGCTACGTTATCTGGTCCGATCTTCATTTTCTTCGAATAAATACACTATTTGTTAATTTTCATTCTATTTGCACACATATAAAAACGTAAGGTGTTTTCAAAGTGCATTAATAGTATAATTACCGTCACATTCTCCACTGCCAGGCGGCTGCCCGCATGTACAGAGAATCCTCCATAATGCTGCTAGGAAAGACGAGGGACGCTTTATCGGATTGTCTGTAAATGAAAGCACACGTCGACATTAAATCCATAAGAAAAACATATTTAGAGATATTCAACCACATGTAACGTTCATTAAGACATCCTACATCCAAAAGCCGAATATCGCCCTTTTATATAGAAACAAATGTACAACGGTATCTCACGTGTTCCCTCGTTTCTGTTACTCTGTAAAAAAGTGTAAAACGGAGACTGATATCGATACCATCGTACTTATTTGAGTGGACAGCAAACTGAGTGTTACGAAGTTAAGTTTACCCCCTCGTTTCTTTTTAGCTGTTATTACAGATTTAAAAATCCAGACGGGCTGCAGAGAGATACGAAGGAGCGCTGCAGTTTAAGGACTCATTTCATATTGACAGCTATAAGTCAGGATCAATAAAGTTCACAGCATTCTTTGTCAAGGACTTGAGGTACGGTGCATGTGCTAAGACGTACGGCGGAAGACAAAATTCTATCAAACACCCACGACAATAACCGCACTAAGAGGTCGAAAGACAGATAAACGATGTGAAAAATAATGCCAAAGTGGCACCATATGAACACGTACGAACTTACTGGGTTTGTTCATATTCAGCAACAGGTCACTGCATGTGCTGTCAGCGCAGTCGGTCGTCTTCTGCACCTCTCCTGGCCAGTAATGACACTTTTCTTCTTTGAGCTTTTGCTATTGGATGCCTTCATGCAACGTTGCCCTACTGTACTCCTTCTCCTCCAGTCACCGCCGTGGACGTATTGGTTTCAGTCTTGTTTTTTTCCTCAATGAGTCACAATAAGGGTTCAGTGTCTCACTGGAAATAATGTCCATGGGGACCGGGGAGGATTGCAACACGGATTAGTTGTAACAGTCTATTTCTCAAATCAGAAACGAGGTACAAATCACATAACTCACTCTATACATGCTCAGTTTAGTCTTTGTTACAGGATGGTTCTCCTTCACATGTGAAATACACTCGATTTATAAGGAAAAAACTCTGTACTTGCATTATTCAAACTTAAATAATTTGTAACCTATTACGTAGCGTTGTAAATATCTTTTATATAAGTTGTGAAGGCTAATATTTTTGCTCTCAGCTGCAAGGTAACCTTGTTCACGACTATCACAGCCTGGGATAGCTGTAACAGTATTTGTCCATTTGCCCGCTAGGACACTTTTGAAGCCCAGGAAACGTCTGTATTGTGTGTGGGCGAACATTTCAAAGTGAAATGAATATGGTGAGTGAAATGCCTAGTCTGTCTGAGATGGGTCCAACCAGCCTGTACGCCAGGAAGAGTTTAATACACCTTCTGTGAGACACGTGTAACTTATTAGTTTTGATATGGGATGGTTAGTTATGTTTAAAACCACAGGCGTCGCCGCCATTAAATCTGAGGGGGGACGTGTCCCCCTCACATTTCATAATTATTCGTTTGGACCCCCCCACATTTAACATAAAATATTAGGTCACCCAGCGCTGTTTCTATTGCTTCGCGAAAGAATCCATTCCATTTGATCTATATGAGAATACACATACCACTGAAAGACCACTCCGGGTTACCTACAACAACTCGCCACACGCAAGTGAAGTGAATCGTCAGTGCGGACCATAGACAGTAAAGGTGCAGGCTGCTCCATACTGGAGGAGGTAACATCAGCCCCATTGCCATCTCACAATGTCCAACTTGTGCTAAAACCTTATTCCTTTGTTATATGCCCTCAAAATTAACCCTAGGCCACGTTAAATGTCATTTTTGTTATATCACTAAATCGGGAAAAAAAGTAAAATGCACCCACTAAAGTCACTGTTGGTGGTTAACAAAATTGCACCTGTTCATTGTGTGGTTATTTTTTATGTGTCACTGTTGCTTGATAGTGTGATTTTGTGTTATAAAGGCTGCATGATGCCATGTCATACCTGTTCACTGTGTGAAATTATAAATATTCTTATTTTTAGAGATGGCGCTAGTTTGAATCTGACTTTCGGGAAAGTCTGGCTTTCTTTAGCTACTTTCATAGAATACCCCCCAGGGGGATGTAGCAAGCCCGGTGAATATTACTTACTGGGTGCAAGAACATGGAGGTTGTGTCTCCACTCTGCAAAGCACTCACAGTACCAGTGTACAAGCTGGCCATGACATCCAGCAACGTCAGGGGATCCCGTGAAGTCTAAGGATGTCACACAGGGCAGCATGACCAACTCAGTCAAACGCGTTACAAAAATTGACAATGGCTGCAAAGAAACTGCCAATATTTGCATTTTATCTTCAGGAGAACCCCAACACAACAGCAATCTTCTGGGTCTCTCACATCACATTAGGCTGGCATTAACACCCAAATTTGCAAGTTCCTCACACAAACTGCATGCTAACTCATTAGAAACAGCATGATCGTTGAGTCTGGCAAGGTCCAGCCTCATTCTCCTGCAGTTCCCCTCTTCTGGGGAAGGGGCTCTGAAGGGCTTTTCCCCCATTCATGATGCATGCAGCCTTCCTGTACTCCTACGGAGAGCAGAAAAGAGTCCTGTCTGCTGTTTCGGAGCTGGGTGAAGATTTTTATGGTGGCTAGAGTGCTAATCCCATCACCAACCCCCAAATTTTTCCCTACAAGTTAGAGGACCGCTCAGTACCCAGAAGCATGTTATTACATGTTATTACATTTCAAATTATAAACCGACCACTTGAACTTATATAGTAGCATGTTTACTTCAGTTTTTTTTTTTTTTTAAGTAATAGCTGAAATGGCAATTTATTTAAAAGAAATGGTCGATCTCTGATTCTCTGTATAGGCGTCCAAAATAGACCAGACGGTGCTTCTGCTCTGACATGCTTGTGGGATTCATCACTGGGCACAAAACTGGAAAAGAGCTCAAAATAACATTTATTTATATATTATATAAAAACAAATTACAAAAATACAAAGTTTGAGAGTGCATTGCATAATATTTCATATAAACCGTTTTAAAGCTTACAAAGAACTATACCAAGAGTAGAGTAGATGATGCCAAAAGAGATGGTGACAGTCATAAAAATCCGTGCATAAAATAGTAACCGTCAGAAATAAACAGCATGGTATAGTGCTGATATGGCACTAGAAGCTGATCGGTTCAGGTGATGCCAAAAAGGACGGTGATAAAATCATTAAACATTTCTTCGGTACCATAGGACGGTGCACCCTAGACGATATGCAAGGCACGTGAGCACAGGTACGGCCACACACAGTAAGGGAGGCCTCATGGTGAGAAAACGCTTTTTAAAGGGCAAATTCACATCATAGTTAATAGAAAAAGCTTCTCTGAAGGTTGTTGGAAAAGGAAGGCAGCAGCTTCTTAATGAGAAATTAACAGCATCCATTTCCAGTGTCAAACCAGGGCTTCACAGAACTGCGGTTTGGCGCAGAATCAGTCTCCTGAACCGGGGGATGCAGTAACTCTGGTGTGAATAAATCAGTGTCAACCACATACAGATCAAATTACTGCTGTGTACATGTGTGTCAAGTGTTTATGGATTCATTAGAAATTACCTTTAAATACATTATATGGTCCGATCTTCATTTTCTTCGGATAAATACACTTTATTTTTGTTACATTTCATTCAATTTGCACAAATATAAAAGCGTACGGTATTTTCAAAGTGCATTAAAAGTATAATCACCGTCACATTCTCCACTGTCGGGGGGCTGCCGGCATATACAGAGGATCCTGCATAATGCTGCCAGGCAAGACAAGATGAGCTCTTTCGGACTGTCTGCAAATGAAAGCACACGTCGACATTAAAAGCATAAGAAAAATATACTTAGAGATATTCAATCACATGATGATGTTGAATATGACATCCTAAGCCCAAAATTTTAGCCTAATACCGCCGTTATAAAATAGAAGCAAATGTACAACGTTATCACAGGCGTTCCCGTTACTCCGTAAAAATAACTTTTGTCTTAAACTCGGGGCGTTTCCCCTCCTTTGACGCCCATTATAAGGAAAACGCTTAAGGTAGTAAAGTCCATATTCCTAGTATTTCGGTTTTGATTTTTAGTCAGGTGAAAGTCTTTATGACAGGATATGTGTGAGAAATTTGGTGATTATTGGTCGCTATTTTGGTACATTAAACCACATTAAGCTTTTTCACATTAAGCGTTTTAGATCCACGTGTATTGTGGAGAGTGATACCGATAATATCCTACTTGTAATTCGAGCGGACAGCAAACTGAGACTTACAAAGTTAACTGTACTCCCTCGTTTCACTTCAGCTTCTATTAGGCTACAGATTTTAAAACCCAGACAACTTTACATATAGAGATGATAAAATTGTGTGACATACACAGACAATGTTTCGCGTTACACTTACTGGGTTCATTCATATTCGCAGTTACAGTTCCCTGTGCTGCCAGCGCCGTGTGCTTCATCTGGTCCCTCCGTCGTATTTAAGTAGGCTAGTGCTCCACGACTCCGTAGCCTACCTGATTCTCTTTCCGTGTCTCTGCGCTTTCGCTGCAATCATTAGCTCCTGTTAACGCTAATAGAAAGACAGACTGTTGTAAGCGTAGTACAACGGCGTATTAGGGGCACTGTTAAATGAGATAAAATACAAGAGTGATAAGATGAATAACGTAACTTTTGAGAATAAAGTCGAAATAATTAAATAATAAAGTAATAATTAAAGAATGAAGTCATTTAACGCATGTGAAATAGAATAGCATAATCACTTACCGTAGCAAAAATCAGGGACATAAATATGAAGGTAAAACAGTAGCAAAACTCGAGAGCTTGCTAATTTGAATGTGAGAACTTGTGAAATTAATATTTGTATTTGTAAGTTGAAATTTATACTCACAGCTCTGATGTGAAAAGCTGCATCTATCGATTTGCACACACAGACAATACTCAGAACACCTGTGTTTTGAATTCGAAGTTGCAGATTAATAGTTACAAATGTGTAAAGTGTCATTCACATAAACAAAATGACAGGCACAATTGTGTACTACACATTTATCTTTGCGCTTTACTTCAGTTTCGCTGTACAACCACAAGTCGACACTCACAACCTCTCAGATCTGGCAGTACAACCTCAAATCCTAGCGCTTTGACTTTTGCTACTCTTTTTGCGATATTCCTGTAGCAAAACTCACTCGTGCACTTGTAAATGCAAACTTGAGAGTGCAGAGTCGGGGGCGGGGCTGGGGTGGGAATAAAGTCATTTTATTGGTCGATGCCTCACCAATGAACAACGCCAACCACAACGCAAACATTTGTATGCATATGTATCAGCTATTTTTTTAAAACGATTGGAAAATATTTTTATGAAATGTCATTAGTTTTACTGGTTTTTATATATCAGTAAAAGCGCAGCAATGTCGTTACTACACAGAGCAGCTCGCGCCATTTCGGTGGTGGTGGTGGTCGTCGTCGTTGTCGATCGATCGCGACGGCTGAATCGAACAATCCGAGGGTAAGTTTTAATTTTTTAATATTTTTCTATACATTCAGTATTGTTAGTCAGAGACTGTTATATATAACTGCAAAGTTAAAATATATAAGTGCCTTCTCATGTATTTTTAGTTAATTAAATTGTTAAATAAATGTACATAGTACAATAATTGCCTAAATGTTTATTATGTTTATGAAAATGACAGTTTTTACAATGCATTAAGCATGTTTTTCAAGATAACATGAAAGATTCTGAAAAATAAGAAAAATATCTGCATTTTAATGATCAGTGTTTTTAAACATCCCACCGTGAGTACTGATAAAAAAAAACAAGACAAGATACTTCGTGACCAACCTTTTTGTAATAGAATCATGACACTGTACCATTCGTGTGGGGTGGGTCACTTCTTGCTAATAATTACATTTATTGTTATTATTATTGTTGTTGTCGCATTTAATGTAAATGCACTTAAGTTTTCTTTTTACAGGAGCAGATTTCAGAAATAGAAAGTGCTGTAAGGAATCTGCTTGGCTGCATCCAAAAGCATAGCAATCCTCAAGCACAGGGGAATTCCAACAGTTCTCCCACCGTGGCACCTCAACCTGGTACCAGTGCTTCCTTTGGGGTTGGCCAGGCTGTCAGTAGGCCAAACACAGTTCAACAAGAAATGCAAAGGTAAGGAATTGTGTACCCAAAGCCCCCTTCTTAGTCAAGTGTTCATATTTATATACTTTTTTTTAATTATGGGGGAAAATTTTTAACATTTTTATATATTTGTGTTCTATCACATGCAAGGTTGCAATTCAAGGTTCAGTAATGTCTTTTTATTTCTGTTGATAAGCAATCTGTTGGTGTGATGTGGTAAAGATGTAAGCTAGTAATCAATAGTTGCAGGAAAGAACCCCATTAGGGCCCATCCATGATCTGTCATCAAAAGACAAATTCAGTGTTTGCAAATAGTGTTTTTTTTAATGGGCAGAGCCTGTGGCAGAAAGTGACAGTTTGCAAGTATTAGTCTATGGAAGAAATTAAATTAAATAAAAGAATAATTAAAGAAAAGGTTAATTTGACTTTAAATTTTAAAATTCTAACTATTTGCGCAATTACAAGATTTTATCTGACAATTCAGAAAAGGAAAAAACTATTCGTCATTCTCTCTTTTGCACTTAGCTCAGAATCATGAATTTATATCCCATGCTTCTGTTTTTTAATCCCACATTTCTAAATTTACAAACTCACTATTGTTGGGTTATACAGAGAAAAAAAAACAGAATTGTGAGATGAGAAGTAGGTGAATGTTACGTAAAATGATATAGGTTTAAATAATATTACATGCTGTAACTGTAGGGCTAATACACAAGTAAAATCCATGGAATAAGAGAAAAAATGTTTTGCTGTGCCTTTGGATATCAGAATCGGCATTAAAAAAACACTGTTTGCAAACACTGAATTTGTCTTTTGATGACAGATCATGGATGGGCCCTAATGGGGTTCTTTCCTGCAACTATTGATTACTAGCTTACATCTTTACCACATCACACCAACAGATTGCTTATCAACAGAAATAAAAAGACATTACTGAACCTTGAATTGCAACCTTGCATGTGATAGAACACAAATATATAAAAATGTTAAAAATTTTCCCCCATAATTAAAAAAAAGTATATAAATATGAACACTTGACTAAGAAGGGGGCTTTGGGTACACAATTCCTTACCTTTGCATTTCTTGTTGAACTGTGTTTGGCCTACTGACAGCCTGGCCAACCCCAAAGGAAGCACTGGTACCAGGTTGAGGTGCCACGGTGGGAGAACTGTTGGAATTCCCCTGTGCTTGAGGATTGCTATGCTTTTGGATGCAGCTAAGCAGATTCCTTACAGCACTTTCTATTTCTGAAATCTGCTCCTGTAAAAAGAAAACTTAAGTGCATTTACATTAAATGCGACAACAACAATAATAATAACAATAAATGTAATTATTAGCAAGAAGTGACCCACCCCACACGAATGGTACAGTGTCATGATTCTATTACAAAAAGGTTGGTCACGAAGTATCTTGTCTTGTTTTTTTTTATCAGTACTCACGGTGGGATGTTTAAAAACACTGATCATTAAAATGCAGATATTTTTCTTATTTTTCAGAATCTTTCATGTTATCTTGAAAAACATGCTTAATGCATTGTAAAAACTGTCATTTTCATAAACATAATAAACATTTAGGCAATTATTGTACTATGTACATTTATTTAACAATTTAATTAACTAAAAATACATGAGAAGGCACTTATATATTTTAACTTTGCAGTTATATATAACAGTCTCTGACTAACAATACTGAATGTATAGAAAAATATTAAAAAATTAAAACTTACCCTCGGATTGTTCGATTCAGCCATCGCGATCGATCGACAACGACGACGACCACCACCACCACCGAAATGGCGCGAGCTGCTCTGTGTAGTAACGACATTGCTGCGCTTTTACTGATATATAAAAACCAGTAAAACTAATGACATTTCATAAAAATATTTTCCAATCGTTTTAAAAAAATAGCTGATACATATGCATACAAATGTTTGCGTTGTGGTTGGCGTTGTTCATTGGTGAGGCATCGACCAATAAAATGACTTTATTCCCACCCCAGCCCCGCCCCCGACTCTGCACTCTCAAGTTTGCATTTACAAGTGCACGAGTGAGTTTTGCTACAGGAATATCGCAAAAAGAGTAGCAAAAGTCAAAGCGCTAGGATTTGAGGTTGTACTGCCAGATCTGAGAGGTTGTGAGTGTCGACTTGTGGTTATACAGCGAAACTGAAGTAAAGCGCAAAGATAAATGTGTAGTACACAATTGTGCCTGTCATTTTGTTTATGTGAATGACACTTTACACATTTGTAACTATTAATCTGCAACTTCGAATTCAAAACACAGGTGTTCTGAGTATTGTCTGTGTGTGCAAATCGATAGATGCAGCTTTTCACATCAGAGCTGTGAGTATAAATTTCAACTTACAAATACAAATATTAATTTCACAAGTTCTCACATTCAAATTAGCAAGCTCTCGAGTTTTGCTACTGTTTTACCTTCATACATAAAGGATATAATTAACCTTTAGTATAGGTTTCACGAATAAAGACATTCATAGCCAAGGGCTGGAGTCCGATGTGCGCTAGCTGCTCACTGGTTACAGTGCAGCCAGTGGTGGAAGTTATGGTCCCGTAATGGAAGGGGGTTCCGTGAAACACCAAATTGCAAATTAAAGTTGCACATGAAAAGCTGCAAATGAAAGTTGCACATGAAAAGTTGCAAATGAAAGCTGATTGCTATTTATTTTTCTTGGTATGTAGTAATAAAACGAAACGAAAGCGCATGTTTTGCCGCTTGTTTGAATGCACTCCCCTTGTGGGAAAATTGGACTGTTCCGTGACATAAGCCTATCGCTGCAGCCGGAGCCGAGTGGGTGGAGCAATGTCGAGTAAGAGAGGATGTGTGTTATCCAGGGGCAGCTAATTCAGCGCCCGGGGAGCCGCGCTTGGGGGCGGTACCTTGCTCAGGGTACGTCAGTGGTGCCTTGCTGGTCGGGGATTCAGACCAGTAATCTTTCATTTACAAGTGCGCTTCCCTAACCATTAAGACACCACTGCCCTCAATAAAGAGGTATCACGAAACTCCTGGGCATCGACCGGGTAAATACGGGATTTAATGCGGCTCACACACATGGAAACACGCAATGACATTAATGACCGGACTGGGGAAACATACCCTAACGCAGACTTAAATACACAGGACTAATGAAAACAACTCGAAACAGCTGCCGACACGGGGATTCCACACGCGGTTAACGAGGGGGTGTGGCACACGGAAGGATCGGACGAGCGGGGCATGACAAAAGGAAGCTGGTCTTAAAATCATGACCAAAGGATTCATAGCCACACACTCAGCCCATAGAGCTACGCAGCAACTTGGCTATGCAGCAATCTGCTGATTGCTATTTATGAAACTACTCAAGTACAAATCATGAACAATTATAGTAGCTACTTGAGATAAAAGATGTGTTACTATTCATTAATGATACAAACATGAGAAGTATTTCGGTTTTTGTGTTCATTATTTGTTCCTTCAGTAGTTCACAAAACTTTATAGAATTAACACATATAGTAACAAATATAGTAATTGCTTGAAATAAATGATAAGTTCACAAAGGTTTGGGACGGAAACATCTATTACTGCATGGTGATTTAAATCGTTTCGGCTATCTTTGAAAAATAAACAAATATCGAACAGGCGTGATGTTTCTGCATAAATGGTTTAATTCAACACGCTCGTAGCAAAACGAAATGACAGAGTACACCGTCTAACTAGACACCGTCTAACTAAACTAGCTGGGAAGGTTATTGCACGTTATTGCTTTCAGAAATTGTAGAAACACCATAAATTGTAGAAATTAGTGATCTCTGTATAAGCGTCTGAAATGGACGACAAGATATGATCAAGCCACGAAACAGTGTTATTCTAGTTTTGATTATTTTTATTTAGATTTTATTTTTATGTTATTTTCAATTTCTATTAGGAATCCAGTTTAGTGACAGTTACATTTCAGTGTAGTCTTATTAGGTTGTATGTTAAATGTTTATTTCTATTTGGTTTTCTAATATATAAATTATGGTTCAGTTTTAAGTTTTAGTAATTTTAAGGAATAGATTGAATGTTGTAGCCTATAACTATATGTCTGATCATTAGGGATTCCTACATGAATACGCGGTACAGGTCTACATCATGTACGAGTGTCCTCAAAATGGGCAAAATATGTTCTATAGGTAGACTATTATTAATGTTATTTATAGGCTAAGAAAATCACTGCTTTTGCTGAATTAAAAACGGTGAAGGAAAGTACATTATTTGACGTTTTTTCTTATTTTAGGCCTATTTCAGGTAGTTAACTGTGACGGGAAGTATTTCACGTTTGTTATTTTATTTTATGCCTGTTTCGGAAGCAATAGCCCTATTTATGGTTTTCGTTTGGTTTTAATTACTTCAGTTTACTTCAGTTTCTGTAAATGTCTTTTCGTAGTTTTTCGTGGACGAGAATAATCGTGGGATCAGTCTCTTGAACCGGGGGTAGGCCGAACGCTGGTGAGCAATTTTTACGGTTTTCGTTTAGTTTTAGTGTTTGTGTAATTTTACGTAGGCCTATCTTTTTCTGTTTGTGAAAATGTTTTCTCAGTTTTTCGTGAACGATAATAATCCGGTGTAGGATGAGTCTCTTGAAGCGGGGGTAGGCCGAACCCGGGTTTGTATTTATTGGGTACATTACCGTATGTGTGACTTTCTCTTCAAGTGGGAAGTTCTCTGACGGAAATGGGCGAAGGGGGAAAACGTGCTTAAGAGCTGTGAGAAAACATTCTTTACACAGCGTGTAGTTAAGAGTATGGAATAGTCTTCCTGTTCATGTAGTGCAAGCTAAAACCCTGGGTTCCTTTAAATCAGAGCTATAGATAAGATTTTTAACAACTCTGAGCCATTACTTAAGTTCTCCCCAAACCAGCTTGATGGGCCGAATGGCCTCCCCTCGTTTGTACATTTATTATGTTCTTATGATGATTATTACACTTTCTTACATTTCTAAATTATAATCCACCATTTGAACTTATACTAGTATGTTTACTTCAGTTTTATTATACAAGTAATGAAATAACCGTTTATTATTTAATAGAAATAGTCGACCTCCGTACAGGCGTCCGAAATAAGGCAGACGGCGCTCCTGTTCCGACTCGCTGGTTCATAATGACGAGATATAAACGGGTAACTGACGTGTATGGGAGGTATTTTCTGCAAAAAAATAAAATTAAAATGAAAATGATAAAAAGAAAATACAATCTCCACTTTGCCATTTACTTCCCAAAGTCTGTGCGTAAAAATCCTGCACAAATTAAAATTAAAATGAAATAGCACTATTTGCATTTTAATTTTCCACTCATGTATGAGTCAGATGTGAAAAATTGAAAAATAAAATTAAAAACCCTTTTTGCCTTTTCATTTTCCAATTTGACTTTTCATTTCCTACTTTGGCTTTTCATTTTCAAGTTCACTACATGCAAATATATGTTAATCGGAGCGGGGCGGTGGGCGGAGCTACTGATCACTGCTGCGCTTCTCAGTGCGTTTGCCGATTCCTTTCTTCTTGTGTTTCTTGCCCGTGTCGCCCGTGTCGCCCAAACTAATGGCAAAGACACACGCGGCTTAAGTTAGCTACTAGCTACAGCTTCCGATTCATTTAGCTTCTTATTCGTAGCGTCTAATTTCGGGGCTTAAGTTGGAAATACAAAATAAAGTATGAATAAAAGGTTTGAGAACGTGTATTTATTTCGTAGAAGAAAGTCTTCCTGTATTGAAAATGATGGAATTACCTGAATCGGAAGCTGTAGATAAGTGGCTAACTTAAGCCGCGTGTGACTTTGCCATTAGTTTGGACGACACGGGCAAGAAACACAAGAAGAAAGGAATCGGCAAACGCACTGAGAAGCGCAGCAGTGATCAGTAGCTCCGCCCACCGCCCCGCTCCGATTAACATATATTTGCATGTAGTGAACTTGAAAATGAAAAGGAAGGGGAGGCTTAAGAAATACGGAACATCCCACCACCATGATTAAATTTGTCGAAAGGACAAATTAGAAATTCATTGCACACAATGGCTATATTACAGTGCAGTAGGGAATTTGACCAGAGAAACTGGGGGGGGGGGGCACATAGGAATTTTCATATTCTATGTTTGAACTATTTATGTTCTCTATGTTATGCTCTCATGATCATCTCTCTAATCAGGAAAGACAAATTATTATTAGGGTCCAAAGCACATAGTGCATTTTAGTGAGCTTTTATTATTATTTTTCTTCACTAAAACGGAACGGGCAGCCTAAACCGTAAGACGTAGAAATACCAAATCTGATAGGACGATGTCAATTGCTAACCACTACTCATATCTCCTGATCCGTTAGTTCTAGAGTCTAAATGATTTTTTTCTGCAAATACAGACAGCCTTGCCCTACCAACTTTACATTTGGACTATTAAGCTCAGCCTACTTAGATTTCTTGCTAATTTGCACAATTTGAAAAACCTACATTTGCCTACTAGTCCTCCCTCATCTGACAAATGAGGTGTCAGACCAATCAGATCCCTGAGGTGAGCAATACATATTTAAAAAGTCTGACATTTGTCTACCACATGGCCATTAGACACGCCCAAACTATACCTAAATTTGGCCTGTTTTAGTCTGACTGCTATAACTTGGCCATGCCTTGGCCTACCTTAACCAAATTTGAAATCCTACCTCCCAGCACCATTCTAGGGACACCACACAAAGCGGGCCGCATTTTGTTAATAGGTCAGTATTCAGTTTGGAGTTCAGGAGATTGTCTTGACCAGGACCACACCCCCAAATGCATTGAAGCAACTGCCATGTGATTGGTTGATTAGATAATTGCATTAATGAGAAATTGAACAGGTGTTCCTAATAATCCTTTAGGTGAGTGTATATCTTTTATATGTTGTGAGTGCTAATATTGTTGCTCTTAGCTATAAGGTAAACTTGTTCCTGGCTACCACAGTCTGGGACAGTTGTACCGTATTTCTCTAGGCCACTTCTGGAGCCCAGGAAACGTTTGTATTGTGTGTGCGGAACATTTCAAAGTGAAAGGAAAATTGGGTGAAATGCATCGTCTGTCCAGGGAGGGCCAATATAGCCTGTATGCCAGGAGGGGTTCAATACATCTGTCACCATGGTGATTCTGTTGGTGACAAACATCACACACACACACACACACACACAGCCATGCACACCAGGAGCATCACCAAAGATTTATGAAAGGGGGGCTAAGCCTTTATTAGTTGTTGGATAACTTGATTTTTTTTTACGTCGCGGTCATTGAGGCTGTGTCTCACAGATACCTTTATTGTGATCAGGAAGGCATACAAATCATCTTCATGATGAGAAGGTGGATCAGGGTCCTGGGGGGGAAGTTAAACCCAAATATCTTTCACCACCACCAGGGTTGGACAGTTCAGGTCCATAAAGTAAAAATCCAGACCAAGATTTTGTTTCCAGCAACCAGTTGAGTAACTGGTTGTTTGAAACATAGCCTTGATATGGAGCTTTTACTTTCTGGACCTGAACTATCCACCTCTGTTGCTTTCTTTATTGGTGAAACTGACTTTACACTGAATGTAACTTCCTGTTCTGATGTCAGCAGGAAGGTACATCAGAAACGCCGTGATCATTTTAAGTGCAAAATTTGTCATGGTGAGAAACACCAGGCAAATGTTTCGAGTGCATGATCTTTACTGGGGTGCTTGCAGACTGAAGTGGAAATCCCCCTCTAAGGAAAAAAAACCAATGAATGTGGGGGGAAAAAAAATGAAATAACCTCCATGAGACTATTACAGAGATGGTTCACTTTAAAGTGACAGAACCCATATTACAAGGGAAACATATTCAGCTAGAAGGTGCAAAGGACAGGGGGAATGAGAATTGATTTGAGAAATCTATATCTGCTATATACTGATCTTGAGCTTCTCATGCCTGAAAATGGCTGGTGTACATGGAGCTAAAGCATGTAAGATTACAGTCCTGTATATGCGCTTGCAAAGCGGCTTGCAGTGACGTCACTCATTCTCGGGAAAGGAGAGTCCGAAGCAGAAAAAAATATTCTTCACTGGGCACAAAACTGACCAAAAGCTCAAAATCTCATTTATTTATATAAATAATATATAAAACATAGCAGATACAGAGTTTGAGAAAGTGCATTACATAAAATATTTTATAAACTGTTTCAAAGCTTACAAAGAACGATACCAAGACTAGAGCAGATGATGCCAAACAGGATGGTGACTCAGTCATAAAAATCTGTCCGTAAAATAGTGACCGTCAGAAATAAACAGCATGGTATAGTGCTGATGCGGCACTAGAATCTGATCAGTTCAGGTGATGGTAAACAGGATGGTGACATAACCATTAAAGCAAGAGCATAGGTTAGGGTTGAGCTTTGGGTGGAGGGTGTTAAGGTCTCTACCCAGAGTCCAGAGGGTTGTATTGGCTGATATTGATTATTGGGGGCGTGGAGCTCACATCCATGTATAAAACAATTCTTCGGCACCCTGGACGGTATGCAAGGTCAATGGGCTGGTGTACACACACAGAAACAGTCACACACATGCTAAGAGCAATTTAGAAAGGCCTCATGAAGTGAAAACATTTTTAAATGGCCAAATTCCCATTATGATCCTTAGCAAAAGTTTGTGTCTGCAGATGGAAGGCAGCAGCTTCTTAGCAAAAAATTAACAGCATACATTTTTTCCAGGGTCAAACCAGGGCTTCACAGAACTGCAGTTTGGCGCAGGATCAGTCTCCTGAATCGGGGGATGCAGTAACTCTGGTGAGGAACAGAGGTGTGATTAAGCAATCCGTATAAACCACAAACAACTCAACATACTGCAATGTACATATCTGTCAATTGTTTATTTTAAGTATTTACTGGAAATTATTTTTAACGACCTGGCCTGTTCTTCGTTTTCTTTGGATAAATACACTTTATTTTTGTTACATTTCATTAAATTTGCACACATATAAAAGCGTAAGGTGTTTTCAAAGTGCATTAAAAGTATAATCACCGTCACATTCTCCACTGTCGGGGGGCTGCCGGCATATACAGAGGATCCTGCATAATGCTGCCAGGAAAGACAAGATGAGCTCTTTTGGACTGTCTGTAAATGAAAGCACATGTTGACATTTAATCCATTAGAAACACATATTCAGAGATAATCAGTCAAGATCTATTGTAGGATTTTTCTCTTGGAGGACGGGGAGGCTCAAGAAATACGGAACATCCCACCCCCATGATTAAATTTGTCGAAAGGACAAATTAGAAATTTTGGCTGGGCAGCATTACACACAATGGCTATATTACAGTGCAGTAGGGGCCTTTGACCAGAGAAACTGGGGGGGGCACATAGGAATTTTCATATTCTATGTTTGAACTGTTTATGTTCTCTATGTTATGCTCTCATGATCATCTCTCTAATCAGAAAAGACAAATTATTATTAGGGTCCAAAGCACATAGTGCATTTTAGTGAGTTATTATTATTATTTTTCTTCACTAAAACGGAACGGGCAGCCTAAACCGTAAGACGTAGAAATACCAAATCTGATAGGACGATGTCAATTGCTAACCACTACTCATATCTCCTGATCCGTTAGTTCTAGAGTCGAAATGATTTTTTTCTGCAAATACAGACAGCCTTGCCCTACCAACTTTACATTTGGACTATTAAGCTCAGCCTACTTAGATTTCTTGCTAATTTGCACAATTTGAAAAACCTACATTTGCCTACTAGTCCTCCCTCATCTGACAAATGAGGTGTCAGACCAATCAGATCCCTGAGGTGAGCAATACATATTTAAAAAGTCTGACATTTGTCTACCACATGGCCATTAGCCACGCCCAAACTATACCTAAATTTGGCCTGTTTTAGTCTGACTGCTATAACTTGGCCATGCCTTGGCCTACCTTAACCAAATTTGAAATCCTACCTCCCAGCACCATTCTAGGGACACCACACAAGGCGGGCCGCATTTTGTTAATAGGGGGCACTACAAATACCTACTGCCAATATCTGCTGAACTCCTTGGCCAATCGAAGTGAAATTTGGCAGATGTGTACTATGACCAAGCCTGAGGTCAGGCCCATACTATGGCAGTAATAAGTGATAAAATTCTGGTCATAATCAGCCAGTCAAAATCAAGCATCCATTTGACAGGCATAGCAATCACCAATCTGAACTAAATCTAAATGGTTCATTTGTCTACAGGCCCTGAGCCCACCCTGGTAAAGGCATACCAGCATGCCAGATGGGGGCGCTACAGCAACAACTTTTGCATTTCTGCCTATTTCTGCACTATAGTATGACATGCCTTGTTTCCATCTGATTTTAAAGTATTAAATCAGTCTGGGCCAGGACAATGTCACTTTTTCTATATAGTGGGATACCAGACGTGTACTGAAAAGTTCATAATTGCCTGACTGGGCATATTTCCAGGCCTGATTGAATCGAAAGCAAAATGACGTTCTGCAAATAAGCCTCGCTAAATGAGCCCCCCCCTACAGGTGCAATCGCGTCATTGCATTCGGAAAATCCGAATAAGGAGCTGCGAGTAAGGACTCAACTTCAGCCTCGTTCATTATCCTCTAGGAATTTAAAAGAGCAAAATTAAATCACGAACTTCCAAAATACAGAAATATCACCTATCCCATCAGGGATAATAACACTGGACCACCCTTAAAGATGCTTATCGCTCTGATCCACGGTCAGCTATAGGACACTCTGATCATTGCCTGGTTCATCTTATTACAGTCTACAGGCAAAAACTAAAATCTGTTAAACCTGTAGTTAAAACTGAGGAAATGGACCAGCGAGGGAAAGCAGGAATCGCAGAACTGCCTACATTGAAGTGTTTTTGAAGTTTCATCTGATTATCTGGACGAATTGACAGACCTGTGATCGGATCGGTGCCGCAGCTCGCCGGGCTACGACTCCGTGCCTATGACCGCTGGTTCAAACCCAGTCACATCAAGTCACTTCACCGTTTGCTCCTTAAGGGCTACTGATCCAGACCAGCCAAGCTAGACCTCTGATCGTAAACAGAACTAGATCAGCTACCACTAAACCGGCGTTCTGCCTTCGACCGTGAAGTGTGCCATACTACGGCTGGGCATAAATGCTACTGTTAAAGATCAGGTCGGCAGTCAACGAGATCACACGTTCAGGAACTTATCTGTTATATCATGCAGTAGCCCGGTGAGACAAAAGGTTGAAACAACGTTGATCTTCAATATTTCACTTTATATCAACATTGAATCAAGGTTTTGCCACCATCAATTTTTCAATATTGAAAATCTGACCAAAAATCAATTCGGTTTCAACGTTGATAATTTAACACTGACCATAATTTAACGCATTTAACTACAATTCAACGTTGAAACAATAGCATGGTGTTATCTGGGTTGTTTCTGTTACTCTGCAAAAATGACGGTTGTCTTAAAATTTCCACCGATATCTGTACTGCCGTACTTGTTATTTGAGCGGACAGCAAAGAAAGTTACAAGCTGCTAATCCAAAACGGCTACAGAGACACAGAGCGCTCCTGTTTAAGGACTCATTTCACATGGACAGCTACCTCAGGATCAATTAAGTTTACGGCGTTGTTAAATGTCCAAAATCAACATTTCCGTAACTGGTAACCTGAGTAGCCTAAAGGGCGACAGTCAACAACGTCAAGCTTTCAAAAACTTACCAGTTATATCATGTAGAACTACGCCGAGACTAAAACAAACATAAAACGAGGCATTACAGAAATTGCGAATAACTGGCTTTATACCTGCGTTTGTTTGTGGATCCATACCGGATAGATTCAGTCATGAAACAGACTAGTCTACATAAAAAACAATCTCAAATGATACCATATTAACACGTCCGAACTTACTGTTATTGGGCTCATTCATATTCGCAGTTGCAGTTCAGTTCCGTATAGAAGGCAGTCAGTCAGCCCAGAGAAGCGAGTTCTGTGTGAGGCGCTCGGTTATTCAAAGACTAAAATGTAATGTAGTCTCCTCCTCCTCCGGGGGGTGTCACGTTTGCTGCTGGTTCTCATGTTCCTGAATCTCGCTGAATCCCCCGCACTGTTGGAAGCGTAACACTGGTGTCCGCCATCAGGTGGCGTATTCCGCATTTTTCTCAGAATACTGAGAACTTACTAAAACTTAAATGTCACTGAGTAACATATCACTGAGTAATACACAATTTCAATTACAGGGAGATTTGTGAAATCTATACGTGAAATAAATACGCGTGCTACAGTTTAAACATTCTGTTCATACGTTATTTTGTATTTTGTATATTATAAACTACGCAGCAAGTGCCACAACGAGCACTACGCTCTAGAGAAGCTGCGTATAACAAGCCTTCAACCTGAGCAGGAAATGCATTGTTTGTGCAATTGGTCTACAAGAAAAGTACCAATTTCACAGGGCATTAAAGTAATGTGTAGTGAAATATCTTCCATAATCCATCTGAAGCTAAGCAGGTTTGGGCCTGGTCTGACTAGTACTTGGATGGGAGACCAGCTAAGAAAGCCAGGCTGCTGCTGTCCGTGTGGCCCCCAGTGCAGTGATGGGGACACTGTGCTGTAAACATGCTGCTGTCACATCAACCGGGTAGGTGGTATATAGTGGTGATGGCTCCCCACTGGTTCTGTATAGTGTTTTGGTGGTCTACAGGATCCCAGGTAGCCATTTTCATCTCCAATCTCAGAACCGCTCCACAGGACCTGTCCCTTTCACAACCTTACACATCAAGGTCAGAGGGTAACTGAATCAGCCAATCACGAAACACATCTCTAGTGCTTGTAATGAAAAGGTTTTTTATGATAAAACAAGTTCAGAATTCTGAAATAAAGTGCCAGAATCTTGACTTTGGGGAATTAAGTCATAATTCAAGAATAAAGTAATACATTTATGACAGTAAAGTCTTGATAATTAAAGCACATGAAATGGTCAGAATCGCATAAGCGTGGCAAAATGAGGGAGAATATAGTAATATAGTCAAGCTTTAATTTAGTATAGATTTTCCAAATGAAAAACTTCGTAAAATTCCGGCACATCAGCAGCAGATCATTATCAGTATTCGGATATTGAAACTGTTGTGTTATAAATTGCGTCTGTTCAGAAAAAAGAACCATATGGACTTGAATGGAATTGCCTCTTATGCTGAATGTGACGTCTCAAGCAGCATGAGTCCACAAAGCCATCAAGGGGTACATTTAATATGCCTTCGGCTGTATTCTTATAGTTACGACTTTTTCTCAAGGTCTTATTTTTTATTCTCGTAAGTTTATGGTTTTATTCTCGCATTATTACAACTTAATTCTAACATGTTGATACGTTATTCTCGAAAGGTACAACTTTATTCCGAAAAATTATAAAATTATAAATTATATTTTTTTAATTTACACTAAATATGAAACGAATTTAAGACTAGATTATCCTTTTTGACATTACCCATTTTTTGTTACAGCCGCTTTCTTTTTGCTGGTTAAACTGACTTCACACTGAATGTAACTTCTCATCCTCATATCTACAGGAAAGTGCACAAAAAAAAGTTATAATCATTGTACATGGAAAATGTGGTGGGGGGGGCACCAGGCAAATGTTCTGGGTGCAATTCCTCTATTAGGGCACTTGCAGAGTGGAGTGGAAAACCCCCGTGAAACATCGAAGGAAAAAAAACAATGAGAATGAAAAAAAATACACAAGACAGTTTCCTGGGGGGGATCAGACGATCGAGCTTTCATTTCTCAGCTAGTCTGCAGGAGAGAGAGCCAGCTGAAGTGGGTTACAAGAGAGACGTATCCAGCTGGAAGGTTTCAGGGGGCAGGGGTGTGGCGATGGATCAGATATGTCAGGTAGAGTAATCAGAGATCAGGCACAGGATTTGAAAATAAATCCATCTGCCATATCTTGAGCTACTCAAGCCTGAAAATGGTTGGTGTACATGGAGTTAAATAAGGTCCGCATGGTTTTTGGCAAATCATCTGATCAGTCACATCTCAGGACAGATTGAACAGCATTGCCTTTCTTTACTATTTAATATTGTAATTTAATTATTGTGTTTAAGATGTTTCATGCTTTTCTGTTCTGTTCTCTTGTCTGTACTATATTTTATTATTGTTGTATTATTGCCATCATTATTCACCCGTGTGTGGAGTTCACACGTTGCACTATGTCATACAGATACCTTCCTCCTGTGGTTTTTTTTTTTTTTTTTTTGATGCTGATAGACGCCATAGCTGTGTTGGTGTCTGTTGCTGTGAAGAACACAGCTTTTTATCACTGAAGGACGTGCTGCCAATACAAAGTGTAAAAAAAGAAAACAACAAAATATCTCCTTCAGTTTCTTGTAACAGTGTCACTGGCAATCTGCTCGATTTTCCCACCTGAGGGAACCATTCCCCGTTGGACAATTCAAGGGGTGTGAACTTAGAAAATTTTCGTGAAAATTCTAATATTGTAGATGTATTTTAACCCCATTCTAGATTTACTGAAAAGTGAACTTTATAGAGCTTTGGTTTATCTTCCCCCTCAGCACCTGCCCTGAGTCCCAGCTGCAGCAGCAGTCACTGTGCTTCCTCCTGTGGTCCAGTGACATGCCGCTAAGCTCACTGGTATCTCTTAACTCCCAGTCTATGATTCAGCTTTCACTTTCCCTTTCTCTCTAATGCCGATTCACTGAAATACTCAAGATCGCTCAGTTATATACAGTACTGTTAACACTTTAATATTATAAACATATGAAAAAAACTTTGCAGTGAAAAATTACAGTACTGTGATTTCATATATAGTGCCATACATATGTAAATTGTTTACATAATATATCATATTATTAATAAATTATATAAAATATAATATAAATATATTTTCAAAACACCTATCCTGATCAGGTTAACAGGTGGATTGGAGTCAACTCCAAGCAGTGCAAGTTGAAGATAAGCAGTTTTTACAAGTGATATTAACACCCAGCGCTGCAAGAGATTTTGGGCCCCATGAAAGCATATCATACTGGGCCCCCCAGTCCAGACCAATCCAGTTATTTTCCAAATTTTGGAGTGGAATTGTCCAACCTCCCCCCCTTATGGCACCCCTGTTAACAGCATCCATTTCCAGTGTCAAACCAGGGCTTCACAGAACTGCTGTTTGGCGCAGGATCAGTCTCCTGAACCGGGAGATGCAGTAACTCTGGTGAGGAACACCGGTGTGAATAAATCAGTGTCAACCACATACAGATCAAACTACTGCTGTGTACATGTGTGTCAGTTGTTTATGTATTTATTAGAAATGATTTTGCACACATATAAAAGGGTAAGATTTTTTAAAAGTGCATTAAAAGTATAATTACCTTCACATTCTCCACTGTCGGGATTCTGCACGCATATACAGAAGATCTGGCAGAATGCTGCCAGGCAAGACCAGATGAGTTCTTTTGGATTGTCTGTCAATGAAAGCACACACACACACACACACACACACACACACACATTTATGAAAGAAATTGTCAGGGTCAGCTCCTGTTGTCCCAGTCTTTCGTGTCCCTTCCCTGTTTTGGCCAGCAGGTGTCGCTGGCCATCCTGTCCCTCCTGTTGTCAGCTTTTGTGTTTCCCCTGCTCCCTGTTGGCCGCATGGATCAACAAGTTGAGCAGAATATGTTCCCAGAATATTTTCAAGGCAGACCGAAAGTCATTTTCCGTCAGCTCACAAACTCTTCTCCCCCACCGAGTTTTTCAGCAATTGCCAGTGCTGTATTCCGCTTGGAACTGGCACAAGTAATAATGTTTAGAGTAAATTTATTTCAAAGTTTTTTCGGACTTACTTTTGCTGGATTTATTACTTTCATCCATCGTCGCTAAACAATCGATAATTTAAGTTACATTTTTCAGCAAAAAATGTGTTACTCTGTATTATCTCATTATTATTGTTGCACAAACGCTGTTTAACACACGCCCACAAGGGGCGCCCCTTTAATAGCAAATCTCGCTCTCCATTAATCCATCAATTTAATAAAGCAACCCAAACTTCACTTCTTGATGTAATTAATTTCCTACTCAATTTTCTGTAATTACTGTCATCCTATTTTTTTTTATCAAGTCAAGTCTCAGATTATGGTGGCGTAATATTAGGTCAAATGTGAAAGTACGGAATCGACTCTGAGCTTCATAGAATTATTCCGCCTTTTCTTGAGTTAACTCTGAAAACTGTAGGATTTGATGTTTGGTAGCTGAGCAATGTAAGCGTAAATCATTGGAGAAAGTAAAGACTCAAATGAACTTTTTAGAATGGTATGTTTAGAACAATTTAACCGGGAAAATAACCATAATCTGCCCTTGGTGGTGTGCATACAGTAATTTGTGGTTTGTACGCTTGGTGGCGCTCTAAGACGTATAAACAAAAGTTGCCCATCAGCAATGCAACAAAGACTGTGAGAACACATCAAACGCGGTTTTCGTTATGCTTAATTAGACTTCATGATTTGGCGGTTGGGGGCGCTGTTGGTCAGCATATCGTTAATGTAAACCGATAAGCACAGATTGCCCTATCTGGTTGCACATGTGTATGTAGGCTATGTACTCAATTTCCACGACAGTGTAAGCTATTTGGACGAGCGGTTCTGGGCAGAAGCTTCCGGCTTGCTACAGGAAGAAAGCGTTTAGTGTATGACAGGCCTACCTACTATTTTATTTACTTTTTTTATATTTTTTTACCAATAAGCCGAAACTAAATCTAAACTCTAGTGTGTGGGGGGGCGGTTAGTGATTGTTACTTAAGTCTTCTACATTAGTTTGAGCGGCTTAATTACTCGTGTGTACGCGCTCGTAAAAAGAAAACCTCTACAGTATTCTCTGTAAAAGAAAGATAAAACAAATGTTTATTCCACACGAGAAAACCTAAAGCTCAGTTATTCTTAATACAACGCGCCACTATGGTAAGAAACTCGCCCAAACTCCGAGAACCTCGGTCCCTTTCGCTGTTTTCAGTGGTGCGCCCTCCCGAGACAGGGAAATCGCGCGCTCCTGAGAAAAACACGCATTCTGACAGCAGGGATTCTTTTTTCGGCATAACACCTGTTGTAAAATCTCGCAGGTCTTGCGCGTCTTAAAATGACAGTGTTCAAACATATCGCGAACATAAATCCTACTATAAAAAATGCACCCATAATCCATCAATCGTACGTAAACCTTTATCTAAGTCATCTATATGAATATTACTTAATGACAGTAACTAACATACATTTTAAAGAAATGGTACCATAATCTATAACTTTTATACATAAACAGCAGTAACACCGTACATAGAGTCTATCGCAAAAGTAAGCGATTCAGTAATTTTCATATCTTCGGGTGCAGCATGATGAAATTAGAGGCACGTAAATAAAATAGCAACAAAGGTTTAACTTGTCTAACTTCAGCGATCCGGGTCGCGCGGTGACTAAAGCAACGACTCGGGTAGCACGGCTACATCACACTGATAGCCCGCTGGTGGATCGAGATTATAACTTTCAATGAATCTTAATCTATTATTAATATTATCATAATTAACGCGCTGATGAGATCAAAATGTGTCCTGAACGTGTTCTGACTTACCGCTGTTGCGTTGATTCATTTGGTTCATCCTCAGTAAGAGTTTAAGTTGAGCTGTTCCCACAAGATGCGCACAGAATATTACGCGTGGCCTGTACAGCTCTGAGAGCATAAATACCGTCACTCTTTTCCGCCTCCTATGCACGGCTTAAGCACGGAGCTCAGCACTAGGTAGGAGGGGCGTCTTCATTATTTGCACATTAGTCTAACTCTAAGCGTACTTTCTCTGAAACGTACGCAGCGCCTTGCAGCCCGGCAAATCGGATGGCAAGAAGGCGCTGTTTTACTTTAACCCTTAAAGAGACACACAGCTGACTATCACCGAACTAAACTTGATACGGAAACACAGGGAGGTCAGATGCCGAAGGGTTAAGCTCACACATTGTAGGCAATTTATGCTAAATGCGGAAGACTGGAGGATCGGACAGCGTTTACACCAGACATGCGCAGACTTGCGACAATAGGGAATACAATTAGTCTTAACAATAACATAACATCCCGCGAGCATGCTGCGATATACAAACACCGCCGGCAAGACCTTCTTGCAAGGATGTTTTTTTTTTTTTAATTTGTGACAGCAAACGGGAAAATACAGATTTATATTTTGTGTTTAACTTTCATTTTAGCTAAGTTCTATATTCACAAATGTAAATATAATGAATCTCAACTCGTATTTTCAGTTTTCAAAGTAGACCTCACGAATTATATAAATCTAAAATTTCCAAAAATAAAACAACTAGAACTAGGCCTATTTCTTTCTTTGATGCTCCTTTGATTCCCTTGTAATAATGACATTGTGTGAAAAAATTCTTTTGTGAATATTATTACTATCTTGTATGTGCTGGTGTCGTATACCGCGTAATATCTCTGGCGGTATATGTGTGTTTTATGATTGTTCTGTAAAGTTCTGTAAAAAACGTGCATAGGGTGTTACTCAAGGTCAGTGCCGGTGTCACCGGGGTAGCGCAGTTTCCTGTGCACGCGAGAAAATTATAATAAATAATGCACCCTTAGTGTGTTTCTATATGCAAGAAAGTGTGCTATCTAGGTTGCCTCTGTAGACGACAAAACAATAGCTGCCTCTTTTTCCCTTCATTTTAATGGACACGTTAGCTTAGGTTATACAGTATAACGTTTGGGCAAGTGTCCTCAGGGATGCCTCAATAAAGTTTAAAATGCTTACTTCCATTGTTATTCTTGCTGGTAAATAAACACATGTATAAAAATGCATATACCTATCTAACCCTTGTTGTTTTGGCCACGCCCCCTTTAGGTGTTAGGAGGGGCTAGTAGTCTGAGCTGTAACCTGGACAACCAACTAGCGTGTGACGTAGAGAATACAGCAAGCGTTCTTTAAACGTTTTATCAATTATGCATTTCTAATGGCGGTACACTGCTTTTATATACTAATTAGTATAATGTAATGGTGGTAAGCTGTATCATATATTGTATTCAGGTGCTTGTTGTATTCAAGTTAATGTACCTGTCTAAACAGATACATTATTTAGCTGATTCTATGATAACTAGTGCACTGAAGTTAGAAACCAAGCAGAGATGCAAAAATACGTACGTAAGGAAACTATTGTAAGGTCATTTTAGGATATTATTTTAGAATAATCTCGACTGAAAAATAAACAGTAGCTAAATGTTTAAGTTTCTCTCAAAGTTAATATAGGAATGTTTGCTAATGTGTGATAATGAAGGGTGTAGATTTGCTCTGGACATTGGTGGGGACCTATGACTCCCCCCATCTCCTGCCCCACCCACCAACCCCGCCACCCCAACTCCGTCCACGGAATGCATGTTTTTTTTTATATGCTGCAAAATGCAAAATCACTTTACATTAATACTAGCAATGCTTCGATTGATATTAATCCACTCGAAATGCAATTCATTAAGTTAAATTAAGGAATAGTGTAATGTCAAAACCCCACTAGCATTAACGTTAACTGTTGTCGTTACTTTGATGGACTTTGATGGATTCACTAGCGAACTTGAAGTGACTTACACTTTTCTTTGAAAGAAAGCTCCTTATGTCCAGCTGCTTCTTTTTTGCTGCCGCCATCCTCACGTGTCACCCAACACACCTTCTTGAGCGGGGAAAAAAATCCACTGCATTTGGCGCTGCTTGTATCTGAACGCAGCCTCTCACATAGCAGGGAAATGCACAGCCAATCAAAATGTTCATATGTGTTTTGGGGGCGGGAGGACTCGAGAGAACGTGATTTATCCCTTTCTGCGTGTCTAGGTTAATGTTGACAGCACGATTGTTTTTTTTTTTTTTTTAAGTGGATTAAATTATTGGTGGGGACATTTCAATGGTCGGAGGATATTGGTGGGGACACATCCCCTCCGTCCACCCTAAATCTACACCCCTGGTGGATCTATCAACCCCTGCATGTCACCACCGATAGGAAAAAGGCAATATATTATATCATTGGTAATATTTTGTGTCTTGGCGCAGAGTCCCGCTGTTCAGGAGGGACGAGGACTTAAGATGGACAAATTTCCCTCCTCACTGTAGGGCACCATTCAACCATTTTGCCTCAGGTCAGGTTAGCTGCTGAGCCGCACCATACTGTGACTGATCTGCAGTGATTAATCACACTGTTAGAATAGATAAATATCTCAAGGAGTGTGAGTCATCCTCACCTTGCCAGTTAGGCCAAAGCCCTGAGGACAGGAGTGCAGTTCAGCTGGCAGTCAGTTGCGGAGCAGCAATGAGGGCTGTTATTTATCAATGGAAGACGTGGTCACTGTTAGTCTGCTTGCTCCAACAGCCCAGTGCTCCAGAGCTCACTAAGGAATAAGTATCTAGCAAGTGGAATTGTGCTCAACACTGGCAGATTAATGCATGTCATCTTTAAACTGATCCAAAACTAAAAGAGAAATCTGTTTTGATTGTAGCTTGAAGACCAAAACTGAGAAGCTTCTGCCCTCGGGCCAGTCACACCCTGAAGGAGGACTTTCCCTAATTAACAAGTCACTTTACACACTTTTATTGTACCACACTGTCTTTGCACATCTTAAACTATTGTTGATATTGTGCTCATTTTGTCTATTTTGCAGTCTTTTTCTTTATTTTACTTATTTCATTCTAATTTATCTTGTTCTACTATTTTCTGTTCCTTGGTATTGTAAATTTCCTTTAAGTACAATCCAGAAAGAAGATGGTAAAAGTATTTCACTGTACAGTTGGTTGTCATATGACTGTATGAAAAAACTTTAAATGGCAAATATAATAAATAATAAAAAAAAACTATGCATCCAATGTGGCAGGTGGTTGAAAGGTGGGTTTTCCATGATGAGGTCATACCTCAGAGAGTAAAATTGGTACTAATCATTACAATGCAACAGCATCAAAAGTATTTTGAGAAAGCTGGGCCTGTTGGTTTTTGCCTAGAATCTCTAAAGTAGTTAAAGCAGTATACAAAACACAATGCATAACATTAAGAGGAAATAATTCTGTGGTTAGCTTGGGGGGGGGGGGGGGTTCATGCAACGACAGGATGTAATGTGTGAATCACAAGTTTCATGTTTAAAAAAAAAAGGTTGAATGAAGCTTGCAGACACTGGAGAAGGCTCACATTTGCTCTAAGAGATACAGTCGCTGTCTAATTATTATGAAGCTTCTAGCAAAGACGGAGTCCAATTTCTTTTTTGTCTGGCTGGAGTAAATTCATATTGTTTATATTGCACACTGCTTGAACACACTTCATGACCTTACGGACACACTTGTACTACTTGGACAGCTTAGTGGTTTATGCGTATTGTGCTAGCATTGTACTGTCTGCGAAGAAAGCAAAAAGGCTTCCTCTCTATGTGGGTGTAAGACATGACAGCAAACAACCACATGACACACTGGTAGGCGGAAGGAATCAGGACTAACCGGGTACAGGAGTGGAAGTGGTTTTGACAAAAGAATTTCTGAGCAAAAAAAACAAAAGAAAAAAATTAAAGAACTTTCATTAACTGCATCAGAAAAGTGAATAAGAAATCAAAAAGTACATCAGATCATGTAAACGGTTACACTTGCATGCAGACATCAAGGTCTGGGGCATTTTCTGTGGCTGAGAGAACCTGAATTCAGCCTAATGCAACTGGCAATAAGACACAGGTGAAGTGAACTGGCATGCATGTCAAGTGGCTGAGGATGTCAGCACGCCCCATCTTACAGTGTATAATAATGTGATATGATTATAAACATCCCCCTCCCCAGTCAACAAACAACTTTTATCGTCACCGCGCATCCCCCTCCCCAACACGGCTTTACCGTCACCAGGGCAGCCCCCGGTCAGCAGTCCAGGGCGATTTTTAATCCCAATCCAGCCCCTCGGTCATTAACTTCCCCATCATGGAAATATAAGCAAGACCTTGAACAACACAAACAACTCAGTTGCCTCTGACCACTATCATTTGCCTCAGACTTCAAATACCTTTCTGTTTTTATCCATGATGAGAGATTAATTATTCCATGTGTAACGTTATTCCTCATAATCAACAGCAAATAATAGGTAAGGGTTTCTCTGTCTGTGTTTTGGTCTCTATGGCCATCTTATTACTACCTATTAATACTACTTAATAATATGTTTTGCTATTGCTATCATTTATTACTACTCAGTCTTAATACTCTGTCACTGACAGGTAGTGCAGTATTGTGGCATAGCTTGTAAATACTGTAATTACAGTGGAATTGGGAGGAGTCTTCCCAGTCCAGTCCATATGTTGCTGGACAATGTTTGCTTTTCCATTATTTTGGCTTCTGCTGGCTCACAGAAGTAATGCTAAAACATCCATCCACTTCAAGCTGTTTACCCTGGTCTGGGTCACAAGGATGTTAAAATATGAGAATATTAAGCCAATCATAGTCATTCCAGTCTCCCCTTTCTTCTCAATCTCTGGCCTGGTTTTCTTCTGAAGTGGCTTTTTCATGGTATGAGAAGTTCAGTGGGACTGGCTTCAGTCGTATGTGGGCTTGTAAGGACCAAGTTCACACTGGGTCTCCTGGACTGCAAGCGGGGGCTCAGCTGCATCTGGGGGGAGGAGGGGAACAGGAGGTGCTTGGTATGTTGTGTACATATCTGTCAATCACTTAGGTATTTGTCTTAATAGAAAATTATTAGTGACATACTCTCACATCCTTAATTTTTAAATAGACTTACATTATTGTTACTACACTCTGGTCACTTCGCACACATTTAAAACACCTTCCTCTTTTAGAAGTGCATTTAATGGACTCTGTTTACCGTCACTGTCACGTTCTCTGCTGTCGGGGGGCTGCCCACATGTACAGAGGATTCTGCATAATGCTGCCAGGCAAGACAAGATGAGCTCTTTCGGACTGTCTGTCAATGATACATATAAAAGAAATGCACACATAATTAAAAAGACAGTCTAGAGCAGGGCTCTTCAAATCTGGACCTTGACTCCAAATCCAGGCCTTGTTTTCAGTTCTCCCAGGTAGTTAGTTTAATAATGCCTGATTCTCATTGGCCAGAGGCTTCACACCTGGCTCACAGGTAAAGGAAGGCTGGAAAATCAGCAGTGCTTGGACCTTGAGGACCGTGATTTGAATAATAGGGGACTGGAGCCTTGAATGGAATGAGGAGCAAAACACATGTTAATAGGGTGTTGATGTGCAGTAAACCAGAGGTCGTGTTGTCTACGGGTCTCAGATATTGCGACACCCTGTCATATTTCCTCCACAAAAGGCTGATCTACTGCAGCTCTCTTACCAATTACATTAATGTTAGACAAACAATGTGAAGCGTTGGAACCTCCCTAGAAAAATGCATTTTAATTTTGCTTTAAAAAGTTCCCTGGGACCAAGTGAAACAGGAGACAATCATACGAAAAGTACAATGAAGAAAAGCTTCAATGCCGATATACTGATCATTTTCAAGTCAAGTGAGTTTTATTGACAATTTGACATACCATCCATATACAGTGGCATGAGAAGGTTTCCCCCCCCCCCCCAACGACAGGAGGGACTAAAAGAGCAAAACACAGGACAGTCCAAAAGAAGGGGGGGGGCTGGACTCATCATACTCATAGTCCCTGAATGTGCTGTATGTAGACAATGGTTATAACAGCGTAAAAAGAACAAATACAGTGACAGGAGACTGATAACAGAAAAATAAAAATTGGGGGTGGGGGTATTAAGCTCAGGTAAGTGGTGAGGGGCAGCAGGGCGTTTGAGTCCTGACAGCCCCAGGGAAACTTTTGTCGAACTTGGCAGATCTGGCTTGAAGGAGGCTGTACCTTCTACCAGACAGAAACAGGACAAATGGTGCATTCGATCATCTCGGCAAAGTCTTAATTCTGAGGCTCATGATGTTACATCTGACCAATCTCCCGTTCGAGTTACACATCTCGGAACAAACAAGACTGCCCCCACAAACACAAGGTTGTTGTTTTATAATATGTTAGCAGATTTGGAGCAAGATTCTGAGAGACAAACAAACAAAAAAGACTAGTTAGTCAAACCACATTAAAAGCTTTATAACATTTTAGTAGATCCATAGCGACATTCTTTTTTCAAAAGACAAACAAATCACAAACAAACAAACGACACTAACAAGTCTGGTAAAAATATGATATTGCATGCTAGGATACTGCTAACGACATAATATTCTCTAAATCGACCACGTCCAATTACGTTTATAAATATTGATAAATTTAACACAATAATAATTTAAAAAGTTTTATAAATTAGAATTACTGTTGACTGTGCAAGTTGCCATGTCGAAATGACAACAAGGGGGAATCTCATACAACAAAATTCTCCCCGACATCAACATCAGCAAGGGGGCATCCGATAGGTAGTGATGTTTTCAACACGTATTCATGACGTATTTCTCAGACATATGAGAGATAATCGAATGCACGAAGAGAGTACTTGGGAAAGGTGGAAGGAGACCTGCACAGTGCTGGAGGCTTTATGGGGGCAGTGTTTGATGAGGATTCTTCAATGCAGTGGAGAGAGGGCCTGAGGACTGTGTCTGCTCTATGTACTATCCGCTGCAGAGCTTGCAGTCAGAGGATTTGCAATTCCCAAATCAGACACTTATGCAGTTGGACAGAATACTCTCTATGGGGCACATGCATAGGGGAGTTAAAGTATTGCACTCATGCTCATGTGGTATCTGGGGTTGGGGTTTCCACCAACACGGTGCTGGTGTTGGGCTGGTTCTCACTTGGTGCCTTTCGAGAACCTGCCCACGTTTCCATCCATTTAAAAAAATATATATAACAATGGAACGAAAATATTACAGAGGCTAAAGTGAGTGTAAAGTTTAATATGAATTCCATTTTTTAAATTTATTTTGATCCGTTTTCGATTTTAAGTTTTTATAAGCTGCCAAACTGAGAAAAAAAAAAACGAGCCTTTTAGTCTCATAGTTCTGAGTATGACTCAGACTTGTGCTCTGGAATGCGGGGAAGGTGTTCTGTACTGGGAACAAGTCCAGCACCAGCTCTGATACTGCGTTGGTGGAAACAAGCAGGAATCAGGAAATCCCAGATCTAGTCACACAGAGATAGATCCTGCACGCGGATCTCAATAAATGGGCCAGACGTTTCTGACTTCCCACATCAAGAGGCTCTAGAAATGTTCTTCCAGAAGCCGAAAAAGATAAACTGCAGTGACAAAAGCTACACTTTGTGGATAATTGTCATAAAAATAAATGTTCTAATGTTTAGTTCAGTTGTTATATTGACTGCTGTCATTAAAAGAAACAGATGAACACCATGAATTCTGTTGGTGTCCCCCCCCAAGCTGTAAACCTAGGGGAAGCACTGTATAGGTCCAAAGTAGAGTCATATTACCACAACAGTAATACACAGAATATGTGGAAGAGATTAAGTAGCATCACAGATTACAAAGAAATCACAGAGCACTCTGCTTTACACCCCAACAAGCTAAATTTATTCTATGCTCATTTTGAGACCCACAGCCTGTTATGAACTTCCATTCTGTATCCAGAGCTGATCTGTATAGAGTTTTCTGGGAAATTAACTCACATAAGCATCCTGGTCCTGACACCATCCTAGTCATGAAGATGTATGCAAATTAGGGGTGCAACGGTACAGGTATCCCACGGTACGGTATGTACCTCGGTATTTGGGCCACGGTTTCGGTTCGGTTTAAATACAACACTACAAATAACACAAGAAAACAAATAATAAACTGCCTCTTATTTATGTATAAAATATCTATACATGTATAAAATTCAAACTTACAAAATGTAAACAAAAACACTTTCAAAAATGTTAAAGTGCCTCTTAAAGTGCTCTAAACACTCTATATTCCACTCGAGGCTCTGTGCTTGAGCCAAATCGTTTTCGATGGCTTTGCGCGCTTTGTCATAGAGGTCGGGAATTATAACGTCGCTGAAATGTGTACGGCAGGGCACAACATAACGTGGGTCAAGCGTTTTAATTAAGTGGCAAAACCCCGCATCTTCGACAACAGAAAAGGGTTGCAAATCTTTAGCAATGAACGTTCCCACTGCACGAGTTATTTTCTTATGTTTATCGGATGTAGCAGGGTATGTCTGTTGAAAAGCTTTTTCGATAGACACTTGTTTATCTGCAGTTACCTTTTCATCTGTCCTCCGTTCAGGAACCGTTATATCAGCATGATTACGCTTGAGATGCTTAGCCATATTGCTTGTGTTTCCATTAGCGTATGGAACACGTGTTAGGCAATGTTTACAAACAGTGACATTTCTATTAACTGTTTTGACTCCCTGGTCATTGTATTCTACAGCGAACCCGAAAAAAATCCATACTGGACATTTGTACGAAGCCGGTGCTTCTTCAAACTTATGCCTCTCAACTGTTCCGCTAGTGCTGGCCATACTTGTTTGTTTTGTTGGTGGAGCCACAACAGTGATTGGACATTAACTCACGGTGGAGGGCTTTCGCTCATTGTCGCTTACTGTTTAACTGGAGCCTGATAAGCATTAATCGCCATTTTCAAAAGGAAGTGCAAAAACGAAATACCGCGGTACACAAGGGCGTACCGGACCGCGCAGCGCGTACCGAATGGTCCGGTATTTTACCGAGTACCGTTGCATCCCTAATGCAAATAGCTGGCAGATGTTTTTATAGACATATTTAATCTCTCACTAGCCCAGTCTATGGTCCCCACTTGCCTCATGATGACTACAATCATACCTATTCTTAAAAAGCTAAAGATTACCTGCCTGAATGACTGACATCTTGTAGCACGTACTTCAGTTATCATAAGGTGCTTCGAGTGGCACGGCAGTGCCCGTTTTTCCTTCGTACACTAAAGAAGTTCATAATGTCACCCCACATCCTAAGGAATTTTTACAGGTGTACCTTGGAAAGAATCCTAACTGGCTGCATTAGGTAATGTGGAAGATGCACAGCCAAACCAGAAAAACCTGCAGAGAGTGGTGAAATCAGCACAGTGTATCACCGGTTGCAAACCTCCCTGATATTCAGGATATCAACACAAGTAGACGCCTCAGGAAAGCCAGCTCCACCCTGAAGGACCCAGGCCATGCCAACCACAAACTGTTTTCATGCCTGTTGTCAGGAAAACTGTACTGGAGCATCGGACCACTGACAAACAGGCCCCATCACAGTTTCTACCCTCAAGTAATAACCGATCAGGGTATGAGTATGGACAATTTGCACGTTTCTGTTTTATCTTATAATTTCACAAATACTGTTTACTCTTTTAATGTATTGTACTTAATTTCTCTACACATTTCTAGAGTTGGACTGATACCATTTTTTTGAGACCAAGTACAAGTACTTACATTTGTGTACTTGTTGATACAGAGTACTGATAAAAGTACTTAAGGCAATATTTATACCACTGAAAGTAACCAGACCAATACGGATGACAAATCTCTTGCTTGATGCCAAAATCTGATTGGGCAGCAAAAAAAAAAAAGACAATGCAGCAGTTTTGAGTTTTAACATAATGTTGCAATAAAGTGGCATTGGTTCTCGGTTTCAGGGAATTTTTACGAGGACAAGTATGAGTTTATGAATGCAGTTTCAGCCCGATACCGAATGCCGGCATCAGTGCATCTCTACATGTTTCTATTACTTATTATAGGGAGCTCTAAATGCAACTGTTTTCACTGCCTGCATGTTGCCTACATGTTTGCTATACTGCTGTGCATTTGAAACTTTGATCTGATTCGTAGAAACTCATCATCTTCAACTTGCTAATAAGCTTCTCAGGAGTGATGATGTTGAATGCTAAACTGAGGTCAATGAACAGCATTCCAACATCTGTGCAGGTGATACAGGGCCATATGTCGTCTTCAGAAACAGGTTGGTGAACTGGGGGGGGGGATCATGAGAGGTCAGGAGTGTAATTTTCATGTGCTCCATGACAAACTTCTCAAAGTACTTCATGATAGCAGCCACGAGACAGGACGTAGTCCCTCACACTCGATGTTGACTTGTTCAGCAGAGGCATAATGGTCTTGACGTACTTGGGGACAAGAGGAAATTATTGAACATGTCCGTGATGACATCAGCCAGCTGGTTTGCACATTCCCTGAGCACCCAGGTTTGCATTCCTGGCTTGTATTCACACTTTGCTGCCCTAATGCCTAGAGCTGTTACAATAACTGCAATATCACAATATCACAATACTGACGAGCCAACCACAGGGGATGACAAGCAGCCGCCACAACCACTATGTTCACATTCTTTTTCTCTTGTGGCCAGGACCTTTTTATGGAACGCCATTTGTGGTAAAATGAAATGACAAACATTAATTAAATAAATGATCAAAATGTGAAATTATTAAAATGTGACATGATTCATTTAAACCTGGAATATGAGCTGAACCAATGGAAAGTTAGTGTCTATTCTCATATGCTTGTAATGATATAATTTTTAATTGTGTCTTTTATTTATTTCATGGTTGATGGTAAAGTTTGTGGATGTAATCTAAAGTCTGATTGATTTGTCGTGACTTTCAGTACAATGTAACCAATCCAGTTATTCTGGCGTCCAAACCAGAGCCATATACAGAGAGTCTCATAAACTACATTCACTTCAATGGATCTTTATTTATTTATTTACAACAATGGTGGATCGTGGAGCCCTTCAATTGTCCCCGGAAGTTAGTGTCAATTGTCCCCCACTAAATTATGAGATTGAGGGTTAAAAGATAAGGTTAAACAATCAGATAAAGTTAGCGACGGTATCATTAACCAGAAACAGCCATCCTCTTAAGGCTATTTCATCCAGTGTTGTGGAATTAGAGAAATAATCTGGGTACTCCAGTCCAAAAACTGCAGTTGCCAAATTGGCTGTATGTGTGAGTGAATGGTGTGTGAGTGAATGGTGTGTGACTGTGCCCTGCAATGGGTTGGCACCCCATCCTGGGTTGTTCCCTGCCTTCCGCCCATAGGCTCCGGACCCCCCAAGACCCCGAGTAGGATAAGTGATTTCAGAAGATGGATGGATGATTCTCATTGGCCAGAGGCTTCACACCTGGCTCAGAGGTGAAGGAAGGCTGGAAAATCAGACAAATTGTTTGGCATGCTATTCATGTTCGAGGTTATTAGCGATCAAGTCATTAAGATTATTTAGGTCCTCAGTTAGCACAGGATTACTGAAACCTTCATGAATTAAAGACATTTTAGAACATTAATCTGATCTGGGATTTTGAAACGTTTCTTACCTTCCCCAGGGGTAGAACTACTTTGTTCGGGGGGCACAGCAATGTTTGCCTTTTATCCCCTCAAATATAGGAGGGCACTAAGGCATTTTCCCGTAGGTTCGGAGGGCACCAAGGCAATCAAGAATTACTGGCCAGGGCACTGAGGCAAAAAGGTATATAGCCGGACGCATTAAATATTTAGCATTCTGACATTTTCAAGGGCAATAAATGCATTAGCACCCTGTGAAATAGTGTTAGACTAGCTATTGAAAAAAAGATGCTGTTGCCTTCATTCACCTACTCAGTAATGACAAAATGTTTTATGAAAAAAAACAGAACCAGCTATTGTCAGTGATAAAAACTTTAATTTAATGAACTTTTTTTTTTTTTTACTGAGACATTGAACACTAACATGACTAACAGAACTTCAAAATAATGCATGAGTGACCATATTCAAGCCAACTAACTTTTTAAAACTAACTAGACCCGCAACACTTCAGCGAGATACTACGAACTGTCCCGTGACAGCAGCTGCAGGACAGTACAGTTTATGCTCCAACTCCTTCTCTGTTTTCACTTCAATTCAGTGCACATCTGGTATCAATTATTTCAATCATCTATGAATTATTACAGTCTATTATAAATTATTACACGTCAAGTAATGACAGATAATTTCCATAACAATAGATGCGGTATGATTGAGAAAGACATGCATAACCAGCGAAATTACCTAAAAAAAAATCTGGTTATTTTCAAAAGAACTTCTAAACTTTCTCACCCTCCCTATTCTATGAACATGTTGCTATTAGTTTCGGAGGGAGGTAAGCAGCTCTGAATAATTTAACCATGGAGGCGTGGCTAACGTAAAATTATGGGATGCGCTTATCAACCCAGACATCATGGACATGGAGACAGAAGTAAAAAACGGAAGAACTTGTTCTTGATTTCATAAGTTTATTGACTTTATTATGATCTAAACATACACAATAGGGCAAAGGCAACTGAGGAAGAGGGCACTGCAAGTATCTGCCGGCAAGAACTTGTAAATATTCGGGGCAGCACGGCAAATTGCTAAGGCACGGCGGCTTTTGCCGTCGATGCCGTCGATAAATTCGATCCCTGCTTCCCCTCCCTCTAAATATAATCAATAAACATTAGGATATGACTGCTCTAGACTACCATACAAGTTTAATCACTTAAAAAAAAGAATTCAAAGCAATAAATAGCAGCAGTACACTCTTTAATTAACAAAGGTAAACCTAAAATATGTCAACAAGGGAGGTAATCCTAGACATTAATACCAAATTTTACTATTTTATAAACATATTGATGTAACTACATACACGTCGGTGTGCTACATAAATATTGTAAATCAATGCATTTATTGATTATTAATGCATTCAAACGGCCTGCCAAGCACTTCCAGAAACTATCTGAAGTCTACATGAACCACGTGATGATCAAGCATTTTGAAATTCCGCTGACACGCGCTCTCTGTACATGGCTCCGGTCTGAACTATGGTAAAGGTACAGGCTACTAACCTTTACTGCATAGTAATGGTGCCTTCCAATCAGATGTTGGCCTTGATGCATACTGGTTCGTGATTGGTTGGCAGTTAGGGTAACTTTTAAAGTTCACATAAAACATTGTTTTTACTCAGATGACACCTTTAGCAATTGCTCTTACTCTCGATAGACTAACGTGATGTATAATAAAAGTTGCCCCAAACCATAATAATCAGTTCACTCTACAGGCAAAAGCAATTGATTTGAGTTGATCAGACACTAGATTTTGCCTACCAACTTCGATGGGAGATTAAATTATTGCATGGTGCGCAATATATTACCAATCATGACGTAAACAAATGATAAATACATACAATAAATTATTTCAGAACATAATCCAAGTTTATGTTAACTGACATTGTAAGAAATCATTTCAAGAGTTTATATCAAGTCATTTTCCAAATCATAATGCTATTAAAAGAAACATATTTGTAATTTTGACGTGGATGCCATTCAAAATGTGCACTTCCTGTGTGTTTACATGAATAACAAAGCACAAACCCCCTAAAATATGCTGACATCAGTGTTTGCTCGTCCTTTGAAGGACTTAAAGCAGCCATTGCTCTATCATCTGTTGAATTAGGTTTCATTCGAGTGCAGTACTGTAAAATAATGTACAATGCACTTTATTATTATGGTATTTAATGTTTGTAATGGCTTACTGTGTGTAATTTCTCTTTTGCAATATGTAAGTACACATAAATCATGTTATATATGACGCGTACGGTCTTGGAATGCATCACCCGCGGATTCCTGGGGGAACTACTGCATTATGAAATAAGGCAAGCATACCTACTACAGTACCTACATGAAATCGGACAAATGAACTGTAGACTACATCTGTGACTGCAGGACTCAGTGACTCAGTGTTTGTGTTTCTGCTTTTCATTCTCTTTTGTTTTGTAGGTTCATCATTACTAGTGGTCTTCCATCTCTCTCAAGCTCTTTTCTCTGCTCTCTTGGCAAAACTCAAAGGCTCTTTTACGAGTCACTTTAAGCAAAATGCACAAAACAGTGCAATGGAAATATAAACATTTCAGATATGAGATTTTTAGGTAATAGTGTTGATCCAAAAACTGGAAGTAGACAACTGGAGCGAACACTTAATGACAATGTCAGTCAGCAGAATTCTTAACACCAGGGGCCGACATCACGATTCACAAAGCCGGATTTCTTGCATAGCCGGATAACTTGTTGGATTCTGTTGTAGATTAACTACTTTCGATTTCACGAGACGGAGTCGGAACAATGTCAAAATCCTTTACTGCGGTTAAAGCATGAAACTTCCAATAAAGCATGAAACGTCCAATAAATGTGGGCTGAGAAACATTACATCCATATTTTTTCTTATTCATTTCACCTACTCATTTTATCACCACTTCCATATCTCATGCCAGCAAACCCCCCTGAATTATCGTAACCACAGCTCTGCAGGCCCCCCCCATCCATCTACACTCCAATCCGGAACCCATCCCGGGAACAATGGGCACAGAATGGAACCAACCCGGGGCAGGCGCCAACACTCCGCAGAGCACACACACTCACACAACTACAGGGCCAATTTAGACTCGCCAATCAACCTATCCTGCACGCTTTTGGACTGTGAGAGGAAACCGGACCCCCCCCCCCCCACGAAAACCCACCATTGTGTCACTGTGCTGCCCTGCAGTAAACATGAGTACATAAATACCTTACTACCATTAAAGAAAATACATTAAAGTATACATTTAAATGATCTGTATTTCTTTAACTCAAATTTTAAATCTAAAAGGTTAATGTTCATGATGTTTTGATTTAACAACAGATTTAATTCACCCCAATTTAAATCAACTTTATCACCTTATATTTAGCCCAGACTACTTTAATTCTGACTTTATCTGGCTTAGTTTACTGTAAATTCAGACAGTATGCTTCACCTTGGACAGTGCCAGAAAATATGATGCGGTGTTTGCATACTTGCTATGCATGAGCAGATGTGAAAGGTGAGCGAAAAAGTTATGCTTGGTAATGCACAACTATTAAGACCTTTTCATTTAAGACCTTTGCATTTTGTTAGTTATACTAGCAATTTCATGTCTTCACATTCATGTCTTGCCAGTAATATCAGAGAAGAAACAGAAACCAAAAGCTTGATTACAATTAAGAGTATGGATTTGACTATAAAACGATTCTCGACACATCAGAATACATCTTGTCTTTCGTGTTTTTTAGTCAAAAATACAAGTCATCAGATTTGATTTGCCCTTTAAACATTTTTATACCATGGAAATACTCTTTTCTGGTTAGATGATAACAGGAGACCTATGAAGTAGATCAGGTATTAGAAATCCAATCACCATTCTATTTCAATCCTCTGGATATTTTGATTGGTAAGTATAGTAACTATAATAAAAACAGTTGATTGAAACACTGTCCTTCAATAAAGATTACTACAGTGCTACGGTGAGTGGGTAGCCTGACAAGATGAGATTCTTTCACATTTCTGTTATAAAGCATCGAGAAAATGATTATTTTCCCCAGCACTAACAGGTATAGATTATTTCATTCTTAGCTGAACTAAATGCTGGACAGATCACATCTAGCACAAGAGCTTATTGTGGGAGAAGGTCCCTTCTGCCTTAAGAGGGAGGACTTTTGGAGCTAAGGCATGTCAGAACATTTAGTGCAATGCAAACTGATTTTTGCTACAGTTTTACAATGGTTTCTTTCTTTTGTATTTTCACTGGGCAACTTCATAGCTGATTGGATTTTACATTCTTTTGCATTCTGTACTTGTAGATTGGGAATGATTGTTTCAAGATTATAGAGGAAGCTGCCCAGAGACATGCATGGCAGTCATACTTTCCCGTACAATATTAATTTTCTGCATATACTTTTGGATTCAGATATTTTTAAATACTTAATTAAAATAACAGTTAGGGAATCGATGTCCATATTGTGATTTTGTCCACAGTTCCCACTTTGGAAATGGATGATACATGGTTGCAGGAGGGTTTTTTTGTGTACGCTACCTCAATATTAGGGCTGCACGATATCATATTGCGAGTATATGGTGCACGCACAATAATCACCAAGGTTTCAGATGACTGAAACATTTTTCTTGGTACTATACAGGCGTTTATTTACACCCACAATCTGGTAAGCAGATGAGCAGTACGCCTAAAATGTTAGAGGCTTATTGTGACACACTAAAGTTAGTAATCTGTTTAAATTCAGCGTATCTTTATGTTTAATAAACGTGTCAGACTTTTTAATTGCAAGAAGTATCAGCATACCACCGACGTCTATTTTATTGTTTATCCACAATATCTCACTTGAAAAAAGGTATTGGGCCTATTAAGGTGTCCCTTTCTTTACCCCCACTTGTCACTTCCATGATTTGCCAAAGCAGTAGTATGAGGTGTGCTCCACTAAGCTAATTTAATGAACATAAGAATCACTGAACATCAGTACCGTGGTCACATAGATGTTAAACAACCCTGAAGGCTGGCATCCTTTTTCTCATTAAGATCTGTGCACATCCTCAGTTTTTCATCCAAGAACAAATCAATGCAATTCGTTTAAATTAATACTGTTCACTGTTACAATTGTGTTGCATATGTCTATTACGTTACAAAAATGTATAGACATTATAGCATGTAGTTCAACTGGGCCTGAATTTATCAAGGGAACAAGCACTAACGTAAGTGTGGTGTCCTACTGAGTAACAAACTCGTCTGTCAACCAGATGGACCCGCAAAATCGCACATTCAAACCCTACGTACTATCATTGTGTCCCTGAGCAAGACAGTTAACCCTGAGTTGTGACGACCAAAAGTTAGTAACCCGTATAAATTCGGCGTATGTTTATTAAATTCGGTTTGCTGAGCACGCCACGTGCTACTGTTTTGGTAAATCATGGAATCGATAAGCACAGATTTATACAATGTATACAGATTACTAACTTTTGCCTGTCACCGCCGTGCTTAGGCATCATTAAGTAAGCCCATTACTGATAATGCACAAACCACCGCAACGAGTCATACCGACTAACTGGACGGGCGTGTCGGAAAGTGATAAGCATCATTTCTGTAAGAGTAAAAACGCAGCCACCAGGTGTCACTCTAATCGTAAGGTCGTGCCGTCGGGTACTGCGCATACGCACAACGAAATCACGCCACTTTTCTCGTGCTCGAAGAACCGCCCAGCGACAGCTGTCTTGTGTAATTACTTATTTGTGTTTTTCGAAGTTCATTTATCACACTTTAATAACAATATCACGCTGATTTACTATGTAATTTGTATGCTGTATATAGAATTACCTGACGTGAGTTCAGCACATAATGTGTTAGTATTGCTCACAAATTTATGACAGCACATCCTTATAAAGTATTTTATTCTATTGAAATTGTCTCGTTTTTTAATTACTTATTATTTTAGGACTATCTGATTTCAGTTTCAGCTCATAAACATGACGGTAGCATTCACTTTTCGATGAGGATCGATATATCCATCTGTGCGCCACGGTAGGACAACTCGACCAGGTAAGACAAATCGTTAGAATACAGTCAATTTGCGCCGTGGCCTGAGATGGTCAGCTTTATTGTCCAGAAACACAACACTACAGGACGGCTATGTCGGGTTGTTCAGTAGCCCGTCAGAGGTACTGGATCACTTACCGCGCCTCAGTTCCCTCTCACACCGCTCGCGACGCCTGCTTGTGCGGCCAGCTGCGGCAGGCGAGTCCGGGGTCTCTCGGCCTGGTGTGCCCAGCAGGCCATGGCGACACAACTCCTGCGTCGACGTTGTAAGGGATGACGACCAGAAGGGTCTTGTACTTGCATGGTTGTGTCCAGGTGCGTCTGGTGTGCATAGCGGCAAATTGTGAGAAAGCAAAATTCCGAGTAAGTTTAAAAAGAATAAACATCCAACAGTTTTCTAGAGCCGAACTGGGCGCTGGCTCTTAACGCGCTGCCATTTTAGAAATGAATCCTTTTTACACGTAACCTTTGTGACGTCTCCCCTGCCTGCCCTGCTGCTGTACCACCGTTCATCTTGTACCATCACCTGCCTGCCCTCCGAATTTGGGCTCTAATCTTAAAATTTAGACTGTATAAATTAGGACTTTGTCCTTTTGTTTATTTGACGTCCTCTGCTGGTCCCACGAGAATGGGCTCCCCCTTTTGAGTCTGGATCCTCCCAAGATATCTTCCTTCTAGGGAGTATTTCCTTGCCACTGTCGCCTCTGGCTTGCTCACTGGGGGCTTTGGGCAGGGATAATGTAACGCACTTTGAGACAATGTCATGTTGTGAAAATGCACAATACAAATAAAATTGAATTGAATACCTAGATCAGTGTTTTCCAAACTTAAGTATGCCGTGGCCACCCAAACCTTTATTGGGAACTTTGATCAACACGAGACCAAGATGAAGTATTTCCCTCTATATTTTTTTATTTAATAAACAGAACAATTGTATTTGAACGTGGGCTTATGGCAATGCAGTGCAAATTAAAAATCCACCCAAATACATATAACAATTTGGAAAGCAATAAATGTATGAAATTACGTGCAAATGAGGAAGTGTTAAGTCTGTATCCTGGCCGTATTACACTAAATAGTAAAACGCTTACACTTTTACAGTATCCAATATCAACATGAAGAAAAAGAAAATATCCGTTGAATGCTGAATCAGGCCAATATTTTCATGTCTCTCAATACATGCATACATTCTGATGCAGTTATTTCAATCCATCACAAATGGGTTCATTGTCCCGCAATGTTCGTTTTATTAGCTCTGATTACTTTTTTAAATGTAAAGAAGTATGTAAAAATGTATTCGATATTTAATCATCGAATAAATTACATATTATATAACGCAGTGCTAAGTCATCTTTTATGGTAATTTCAAACTTAATTGCAACACTGAAAATTAATAACTTTTCATTTATGTAAATAATTTTCTAAATGACCTTTTTTAATATGAAAGCATAATTAACACCATAAATTCTCTGATGTTTTTTGATGTTCCATAACAAGGACGCAGAACAAATAATATATAATATTATATATTATATAATATTATAATCACAAAACTATTATTTCGGGAATACTGAGCAGGTTTATTTTTAACCGACTGAAAACTGCGTATGATGTCTTCAGAGAGTCTTTGTTGCAATGCTGATAAGCATTGTGTTAGAGCGCCACCTAGCGCAGAACCCACAAATGACTATGAATCGCACTACAATCTACATGCTACTGCTGGGGGGCGCTGTTCAGCAAATTGACTATCCTGTTGACTATCCGCTTCCATGATTTCCGTGGTGATGTGCAGTATATATATTGATTGATTGCCTGTTATTTATGTTTCTAATATTCCTACTAAAAATGCAGTGTATGTAAATTGGTAAGCGTAGATTACTCTAGCTGCTTGTACATGTATATGTAGGCTGCCTATGTGCCCCATTTTCCTGGCACAGACTACAGGTTTGCCAGGAGAGTGTACTGCGCAAGTGGTTTATAAGAATGGGAATAGAACGATTATTGGAAATGCGATGGAGGTTCGTCGCTTTCTATACATGAAGAAAGCGTTTAGTGTAGGATACTTATTAGAAACGAATTACCAATAAACCGAAACGGAATTTCAACTTGAATAGTATCGCAAAAAAAATCATGACTTTGTTTGGGAGCACCATGATGAAATTAGTGGCACGGAAATAACATAGCAACAAAAGTTTAACTTATCTAACTTCAGCGATCCGGGTTACGGTGATCTGTGCAGGATCGGGAGGTGACCAAAGCAACGACTCGGGTAGCACGGCTACATCACACTGATAGCCCGCTGGTGGATCGAGATTATAACTTTCAATTGATCTTAATCTATTATTAATGCCATCCTAATTAACGCGCCGATGAGATCAAACTGTGGCATGAACGTTTTCTGACTTACCGCTGTTGCGTTTATTCATTTGGTTCATCCTCAGTAAGAGTTTAAGTTGAGCTGCTCCCACAAGATGCGCAGAGAAGATTACGCGTGACCTGGGCAGCTCTGCGCGCATAAATGTCCTCACTTCTCCTCAGTTCCGCCTTTTTCTCTCTATTTTCCGATCACCTACATGATTGGCAAAACACAACTCCTTTCCATTTTAGGCATGCAGTGGTGCATAGCGCCTTACTCAAGGTCAGTGCCGGATCAGTCCCGCTGTCTAGGGCGTCATGTACTGAGGGGCGTCGACTTAGCACCTCCTTCACCTGGCCAAACTTCACGACCGTAGCAAGGAATGGGCGGTGAAGTTTGCCTGGGGCGGGGCGGGGGGTTCGCCTGGGGTTCCCCCACACAGGAGCGCAGATGGGAAGGAGGGGAGGACTGCTGCCCCCTCAGTTATTTTGCCCCCTCCCCCTATCCATCTTTGGGGGGGGGGAAACTTTGACAAGTAGCATCCCTAAATATGACTGGATATCTAAATACTTTAACTAATCAAAGTGTGTCCACCATCACGAACTACTGGTCGGAGATAGGAATTCACACATGCGCACGTACCGACGAACTCCCTTCCCGTCCTTTTGTAAATAGGCATAATGTATAATGCGCGCATTCCAGTTAACTTACACATAGCTATAATGTTTTTCAGTCCCATTACCTCACCAGTTTAACGAAGGATAATTAACTCGAATATTGATGTCACTTCCCAAAACCATTTTTTTTTTCAGAAATTCCATACATGCTGTCTTTGTCACCTCGTGGGTTGTTTGTATTCTGCCATTCATGGTTTTGGTCCTAAACACGCTGGGAACTAAGCTTTTACTGGGAGCAGTTTTGGTCATACGGACCAAAGCGGCATGCAATACAAAATGCAAACAGGTGTTGGTAAAAATCTATCACAGCGTTCTTTCAAATAGCAAGCAGCGTATTTAAATTATATACAACATACCAAGCCTATGTTGAATACAATTGTCAGTATAATTTTCCCATATCTCAGATATGCCAATTAATGTCATTAACGGAATCTAACGTGAATTTATGTCTGTTATAGAATAAAGCTGTAGGCCTATATCCATGAATGTGTCCTTACATAATGGGTGACATTACAATACACTGGGGGTCAGTGAATTTAAACTTGCAGCACATTGTGCAGAAGCACAGTGTTTGTTTTTCTCTTCAGAGTACTGGGCCTTTCTTGCGAATACAGTCATGGGCGTCGCCCGCCATTAAATCTGAGGGGGACGTGTTCTCCTCACATTTCATAATTATTCGTTTGGGCCCCCCAACCCCCCCTCCCCACATTTAACATAAAATATTAGTTTACCTAGCGTTGTTTCTATTGCTTCACGAAAGAATCCATTCCATTTGATCTATATGAGAATACACATACCACTGAAAGACCACTGCGGGTTTTCCGGGTTACCTACAACAACTCACCACACGCAAGTGAAGTGAATCGTCAGTGCGGGCCATAGACAGTAAAGGTGCAGGCTGCTCCATACTGGATGAGGTAACGTTGAGTCTCTAAAATAGTCATTGAATTAAGTGACTTTTTAGGTAAATTTAGGTGTTTAACAACCAATTAAAATACACCAGAATGCAGGAAATGGCATCTAATTCATAAAAAAAAAAAAAAAAAATGGGAGGGTCCCCAGACCCCCCACCAGTGTGTCCCCCATATTCAAAATGCTACTGACGCCCCTGAATACAGTAGGCCTACATAACAAGGGGAGTACTGTAACCTGTTTTTCCCCATCTCGAGCGCTGGTCGTTCCCACTATTTGGTATGCCATGCTGTCTTGTATGATGTTCTTTGCCAACTACAAATTTCATTAAAATATGATGTTCTTGATATGCATTCTCAATTAGTTACTTGATTACAGGTGCCATACACCAATCTGGCAGTATAGAAACAGTAGACTACATAAATGTGATGATTATAATAACATATTACAAGACATATTCATCCTCCAGCAAGAAATGCCAAGCACATTAAGCAGGGATGAAATAAGGATTTTTTGGGAACAGGTTTGACAAGACTGTGGGAAAGGAATGAAGCAGAGCACAGCTTCATTCGACACCCTGTCCTCGTTTAGCCACCGAGTTCCGTTCCACCGACTAGGTCGTTAAGGGCATGGTCGTAAATTACGGGGGGGTTGGTAACCCCACTCCCCCAATAATTAAAACTGGCCAATACACCCCCGGACTCCCGTAAATGTGTGGAGACCTCTGTTTTGTCTTACAACATTCTACTTTAAAATAAATTGAGAAAAGCCGTGAGATAACCACTTTCTATATACTTGCCTTTTTATTGAACTTGTTGTATAACAGAACTTATATCCGTGCGCATACGCACACATACCGGTTAACAGTATATATAGATATACACTCACCTAAAGGATTATTAGGAACACCATACTAATACGGTGTTTGACCCCCTTTCGCCTTCAGAACTGCCTTAATTCTACGTGGCATTGATTCAACAAGGTGCTGAAAGCATTCTTTAGAAATGTTGGCCCATATTGATAGGATAGCATCTTGCAGTTGATGGAGACTTGTGGGATGCACATCCAGGGCACGAAGCTCCCGTTCCACCACATCCCAAAGATTCTCTATTGGGTTGAGATCTGGTGACTGTGGGGGCCATTTTAGTACAGTGAACTCATTGTCATGTTCAAGAAACCAATTTGAAATGATTCGAGCTTTGTGACATGGTGCATTATCTTGCTGGAAGTAGCCATCAGAGGATGGGTACATGGTGGTCATAAAGGGATGGACACGGTCAGAAACAATGCTCAGGTAGGCCGTGGCATTTAAACGATGCCCAATTGGCACTAAGGGGCCTAAAGTGTGCCAAGAAAACATCCCACACACCATTACACCACCACCACCAGCCTGCACAGTGGTAACAAGGCATGATGGATCCATGTTCTCATTCTGTTTACGCCAAATTCTGACTCTACCATTTGAATGTCTCAACAGAACTCGAGACTCATCAGACCAGGCAACATTTTTCCAGTCTTCAACTGTCCAATTTTGGTGAGCTCGTGCAAATTGTAGCCTCTTTTTCCTATTTGTAGTGGAGATGAGTGGTACCCGGTGGGGTCTTCTGCTGTTGTAGCCCATCCGCCTCAAAGTTGTGCGTGTTGTGGCTTCACAAATGCTTTGCTGCATACCTCGGTTGTAACGAGTGGTTATTTCAGTCAAAGTTGCTCTTCTATCAGCTTGAATCAGTCGACCCATTCTCCTCTGACCTCTAGCATCAACAAGGCATTTTCGCCCACAGGACTGCCGCATACTGGATGTTTTTCCCTTTGCACACCATTCTTTGTAAACCCTAGAAATGGTTGTGCATGAAAATCCCAGTAACTGAGCAGATTGTGAAATACTTACACTGGCCCGTCTGGCACCAACAACCATGCCACGCTCAAAATTGCTTAAATCACCTTTCTTTCCCATTCTGACATTCAGTTTGGAGTTCAGGAGATTGTCTTGACCAGGACCACACCCCTAAATGCATTGAAGCAACTGCCATGTGATTGGTTGATTAGATAATTGCATTAATGAGAAATTGAACAGGTGTTCCTAATAATCCTTTAGGTGAGTGTATGTATATATACACCACAAAAAAGTAGATCCATTAATACAATATACATACTGTAACCTAGGTGTGACCGCGACTGTGCGTCGCTCCTCAAAGATCACTGCTTACTGCTGACTCATTCAGATAAAGTACTAATAGTTACGTGCATTGTTGTTAAGCATACAAAATTTGGTCATGAATGCTCGTATGGGTCGGAAATTATTTTTTGAATCACCGTTGGTTGCTAACGGAAGCAGTCACTGAACGAGGAGAGGTTGTACATATATGGAAGTGCATAGACCAGTAAATATGATTGAGCAACAGTGAGCGAAGAGAGAAATGTTAAGATATTGTCGGCAAACAGGCGAGTCACCTGAAATTACTGCGCGCCGTGACGACCACGCCTCGTGCCCTCTGAATAAATTTGTCACCTGACTTCTCAGAACCTGAAAAACGGTGCAGAAATGCCACATCCCAGCGGTTTGTCTGCACACCCTTATTTCTTAGGTCCACTGTTGAGAATTTTCCGTGGTCGTCTGTTTTGAAAAGGGGCACGCGTGCGACTGCCGAACGGGGGCGTTCCATTTCTGCAAAGGTGGACCAGCATATTGCATAACTAACAATTTAAAGCGTGCGTGTTTCATAAGCAGACGGGATTGAAATATTTTCAGAAAGCTGGGCCTGTTTAGGTTTTAGCCTAGCATCTAGGGTAGGTGAAGTAGCCTTTTTAAAAGGTGATACGGAACATAACATTAAGAGCATCTACATTGGCAGGCCCTCGAGGGTACAGCCCCAGTGACAAGCAAATGTACAAATTGGTACTCTTTTTTTTTCTGACAGTGTAAATCTGTGGTGTGAGATTTTTGACATTATTTGCCCCTTGGGGAAACATTCAAAAGCACTGCAATGACAGCAAGTGATGTGTGAATCACAGGTTTCATGTAACAAAAAGGAAGAAGGGAGCTTGCAGACATTTGTAGAAGGCTCATGGTTGCTGTAAACGATACAGTCGCTATCTAATTATTAGAGTATCCACTGATCCTCAGGCTTCTAGCAAAGACGGAGTCCAATTTCTTTTTTGTCTGGCTGGAGCAAATTCATATTGTTTATATTGCACACTGCTTGAACACACTTGGACACACTTGGACAGACTTGTACTACTTGGACAGCTTAGTGGTTTATGCGTATTGTGCTAGCATTGTACTGTCTGCGAAGAAAGCAAAAAGGCTTCCTCTCTATGTGGGTGTAAGACATGACAGCAAACAGAACCACGAGACACACTGGTAGGCGGAAGGAATCAGGACTTTAACTGGGTACAGGAGTGGAAGTGGTTTTGACAAAAAAAGAATTCCTGAGCAAAAAAAAGAAAAGAAAATGAAAGAACTTTCAAAGACATCACGAGAAAAGTGCACAAGAAATCAAAAAGTACATCAGATCATGTAAACGGTTACACTTGCATGCAGACATCAAGGTCTGGGGCATTTTCTGTGGCTGAGAGAACCTGAATTCAGCCTAATGCAACTGGCAATAAGACACAGGTGAAGTGAACTGGCATGCATGTCAAGTGGCTGAGGATGTCAGCACGCCCCATCTTACAGTGTACAATAATGTGATATGATTATAAACATCCCCCTCCCCAGTCAACAAACAACTTTTATCGTCACCGCGCATCCCCCTCCCCAACACGGCTTTACCGTCACCAGGGCAGCCCCCGGTCAGCAGTCCAGGGCGATTTTTAATCCCAATCCAGCCCCTCGGTCATTAACTTCCCCATCATGGAAATATAAGCAAGACCTTGAACAACACAAACAACTCAGGTGCCTCTGACCACTATCATTTGCCTCAGACTTCAAATACCTTTCTGTTTTTATCCATGATGAGAGATTAATTATTCCATGTGTAACGTTATTCCTCATAATCAACAGCAAATAATAGGTAAGGGTTTCTCTGTCTGTGTTTTGGTCTCTATGGCCATCTTATTACTACCTATTAATACTACTCAATAATAGTATGTTTTGCTATGGCTATCACTTATTACTACTCAGTCTTAATACTCTGTCACTGGCAGGTAGTGCAGTATTGTTGCATAGCTTGTAAATACTGTAATTACAGTGGAATTGGGAGGAGTTGCTGGATATGTTGCTGGACAGTCTTTGCTTTTCCATTATTTTGGCTTCTGCTGGCTCACAGAAGTAATGCTAAAACATCCATCCACTTCAAGCTGTTTACCCTGGTCTGAGTCACAAGGATGTTAAAATTTGAGAATATTAAGCCAATCATAGTCATTCCAGTCTCCCCTTTCTTCTCAATCTCTGGCCTGGTTTTCTTCTGAAGTGGCTTTTTCATGGTATGAGAAGTTCAGTGGGACTGGCTTCAGTCGTATGTGGGCTTGTAAGGACCAAGTTCACAGTAGGTCTCCTGGACTGCAAGCGGGGGCTCAGCTGAATCTGGGGGGAGGAGGGGAACAGGAGGTGCTTGGTATGTTGTTTCACTTACATGGAGTCTGCAGTGAAGATCAAAATACATGAATCCCAATGCTTCATAACAATTGTCTTTTTGTTCTTTTTAATATTGTCATGTTTTAATATTGTGCCAAGGTGGCAATACCTTACAGCTGCATGGATAATCCTTATTTGATATTATGTGGCAATATATAGTTGTAAAACATTCTTATTTCCATCTGAAGACGCCGAAAGGCAAGTATTTAGGCTAAGTGGAATCTCTGAATTATCCAAAGATTATGACTGTGTGTGAATGTGTGTCTGTGTGTAACTGTGTATGTGCCCTGTGATGGTTTAGCTCCGCATTCAGAATGTGCCATAGCCGTATGTTCTGTGATGGGCTCCACGATCCCCCGAAGACAGATGGTTACAATATATTTGCAGTGTCACAGTGATTCAGTGAGCAGTATCCTAGCCTCACACCAACAGCCCGGAGCGGTTTCCTCCAGTCTCAGTTCTCTCTGCTGAGCTTCTGTGCTCTTCCTGTGTCTGAACACACTTTCTCAGTTAAAAAAACATCTGGCTACCCACAATTTGCGGTAGTATGCATGGGCGTTCTTCGGTCTGATCACTTATAGCAGCAAGTATTTTAGGTGCGATGCCAAACTTTCACCTGGGGCTGGGTCCAGCCCCAGGTGAAATTGATTGACATCCCAGCAAGGGTGTTCCCTGTCCTGTGCCCAATCCTGCTCTGGCAGTCACATATATGTCAGAAATTATTATTTTAAAAACCAGAAGCTACGCCGAGTTACAACTCTTCAGGAGGAGTACGAACGCAAATGTGGGCTCCGATCCGGATGTTACCCGTCCTTTGCGCCAAGGAAGGTGAGGATCCTCTAGACTGCAGCCTGAAGATCAGCAAAAGCAGTAGAGCCAGCAGCAGCAGCAGTAGCGGCTCACAGAAGTGTGTTTTTCGGATCTCATCTGCTGTGGCGAGAGCAGACACGATTAAAATCTTGTGAACTAAAATGGAATTATATCATAAAATGAATAATTGTGAAATGTGAATACAAGCAATCTGTAATTTACCGTCTATTTCATGGTTGACAGTCACTCCATATTCCTAAAAAAAAATACGTATTTCATAAATGAATTCATGCATTTCATTACTGGAAATTAATCATATAGTACTAGCAAAGCTTTTGGTATGTCAACCATATGATTTAAATATACTATACCTCAGAGAGTGTAAAGTAACAGATACAATCAGTTTTGTTTCTAGTGTTATGTTTCCTGATTGGTGGGATCAAAACACAATCAATAATATATCGGGAAAGTTTCGGTTGACAAAGCATTTTTATTTGGGTTAGAATGAAAGTAGCATGCAAAACATTCAGAGCGATCGAATCGGTGCTCTGACGTTTTACTTCTAAAATATATATGGGTGATTCCTGTTTTGGACCACATATTTGGCTGTCTGTTTTATGACAATTGGAATGATTGTATTTTATGGTTTAAACATTTTGTCCGGACTATACCATACTTAGCTATGAGGAATGCATGTTTGCCAAGCTCAGGGGTTGAAAATATTATAATTATGGGATGTTTTTTGTATATATTTCTCCAGACGTTTTCCACCCTGTTGGGGACATGTACATGGTAATCACAGAGTTTAAATAATGTACAAATCAAACAATACTGAACTTTTCTGGGATACAATGTGTCCCTTTTGCTATGATAAAAGTTCTGGATCTGTAGGCTTTTATAGCCTACTCATTGCGATAATTATAAACATACGCTGGAAACCTGATAGTATTTCCGTATCTCACTTTACGTATCTTAATTTCTTTGTTCTAGACCACAGCAAACGGCATACTGATGTTACACTATTAAACCCATCACTCATATATTTTCATCTCGCAGTCCAGAAGCATGTATGTTTGAATTCTGACGTTTGAAATCTGACGAAATCTGACGTTTTACAGTGCCACAAACGACATCCTGTTTTCCTTAATAAAGTGCAGGGGATTTTATCTACTGAACCAATAGCGCGCGGATTCTTCTGCTCGAGCATGCGTACAACGATAATAGAAAAAGCTAGGCTACAAAAGCAGGGTTTATGCAAAATGTTAGCCATATTAGTAAAATGGTCTTTCACTACGTCTTTGTGATGAGCATTATCTTCACTGTGAACAGTACCATCTAATTTCTCTGCAGTGCAAAGGCTAAGAGGCTGGATTTGGGAAGCACCTAAACTTCCGGCACCTAAACGAAAAAAAAAAAACTAATAAAATAATTCATTATGTTTATTGAGAATATAGTCTTATAATTATCAATTTTGTTACCTTCCGGAAGCTTCCCAGTATATAGCTCTAGTATTCTTGTTCTACAGATTTTTTTCTATCAGTGATTTTCAATGTTGTATATAGGGACCATCAGCTCTGGGGCACTTTCTCTCTTTTCTATCATTTAGTTTTTCTTTTTGGCTAACTGGTGACTTTTGTAGTTTATTATTCCCGATCAGGGCAATTTATAGCTATTGAAAAGATCAAGGGCTAAGTTAAGTTTACCTGGGGCTTGACTTTTGTTTTTGAAGGAAGATTATAGGCATCGGGGCTAAAATACTCGGGCTATAACCCCGAGTGATCGACCGTAACGACGCCCATGTCCCCGACGTAGATTTTTAGATATAATTTGCTAAAATGAGATGTATGAATAACAGCAGCATCAATCTGTTCTCATTGCTGCCATGTAAGTAGTATATATATTATTACTTATTTTTAAGTATATGATTACTTTGACAATAAAAATAGTAAGTGATGACATGACCTCCAGGGTTGTACATTTGACTCCTTATTAGCTCTGAGTGTGGAATTTGTTCTCCCCCTGTTGCGTGGGTGCCCCCCGTTATCGAAAGACATGTAGTTAAGTCAATAAATGTCTCTGATTTTCCCATAGTGTTTGATTGTGGGAGCAAGTGCCCGGCAAATGACTGGCATCCTGCCAGAACTATATATACCAGCCAATGATCGAATTTTTAATATTTTACGTATAACCGAAAAACTCACCTGAGATTTAGTAGACAATGACGGCATCTTGCTAGTTTGTGATGAGTATTATCTTCACTGTGAACAGTCTGATCTGATTTCTCTGAATGCTTAACCTAAGAGGCTGGATTTGGGAAGTACCTAAATTTCCAGGACTGCGCTGTACCGAAATGACATCTGGGGTTTCCCAAAAGCTGCGCATAGCGACGTGTTGTTTCCTGTTTAATTTATTATATATGTTTTGTATCATTAACTCTGTCGTGTGTTTAGGTAAGGATATCGCCACTGTGCAAGGAGCCTCAATCTGATCTCAGCACCAACTGAACTGAAAGTGCTGTAAGAGATAAGGAAAACACTGCAAATTTGTAAAACAATAAAACATTCCTATTGTTCAAAATATTTGTGACTTTATTGATCCCGGTTCAAATCGATTTCACCCCCACATGACAGCCAAACCCTGAAGCCGTCTTGACGCAGATTCCTCTGTGTGAAAAGAAAATGAAAATAAATTAGTAAAATGTTCCATGTAGATGTGGCCATTTGGATGCTTATTAGATCATATTTTTAAAGGAATAAGCATGAGTTTCGTATTCAATTTCTAAAACAAAAATAAATAAATAAATAAATATGTTTCCATTGTTTTCATGTCCTTTGCAGCAATCTGCCTCAGGAGAAGAATTCACCTGATGTGGGTAGAACGTGCCTATATTTCAAAGCAACGACATTATTCTTATGCGTTAAATATCATTTGTCCATATTAATGTGTGTCTGAGTCTGAGCACGAAACACGAAGTCAAACTCCCTGTCAAAGTTCTAAACTTGGCAACGGATTCTGATTTCAGATGACGAGAGCTCACCTTAAACTTGGCCCATAGGTTAAAATTTTAGTTAATATTACAAATGTATATTACAACAACCAATAATAAAAATAAACCACCGAGAAAAAAATAGCTGTTTTTAGGCTATGACCAGAATAAATTAACACAACTAAGTGCACCAAAGACGATGGTAATTTTGAATGTTTTGCGGTAAGTGAATGCATAATCTGGACAAAAAAAGATCTAAATACCTACCATTCAGCTGGGTTACACTGACTTTATCCAAGGTGCAACGATTGCTTTTTGTACTGACTCCTTATATATAGTGACACGAACCCAGAACCCGCCCACGCAAGTGCAGTCGTAATGAAGTCAGCCAGTCCGCTGCACACGGCACTTCACTTCCTCCACACTCATAATACTAGAGTGACAAAACACCCCTATCCCGTGGACTTTGGGGTTCCCCACGGAAAATTCTGCTGAGCGGGGCGGGGGGGGGTGCCCTTCGACCCTCCGTGAAAAAGCCTGGTACGCCAGAATGGCCAATCCACCTAATGCAGTCAAGGTAGGCTAAATTAACGCTGAATGTTCGTTCCCATCCATATCCTTCCAGGGTGTACCTCTCCCTGCTTGGGTACATATTTTTAGCAACCGAAGTTACTATACAAATGAATTCACCTACTTATTATCCCAGTTTTTCCCTGTGTATTGTGTTACTGCGCATCATAGATAAGTCTTTAATTCAATGCATTATTTCATATGTAGGCCACTACTAAAACATTTACCTTGGCGCCACGAAATCCGTTTAGGTGTTTGACACTGATTCTTGAGAGTTTAGAGTAAAAAAGCTCGAAATTCCTCTAAAGGTTATTGCTTAGAAAAGACCACACACTTGACAGAAACAACGCCTGTCTTTCCTGAGCTCCTGCACTCTCAGAAAAAAAGGTCAAACTTAGTACCTTTGCTTGTCTTTGGGGCTGTACCCTTATAATCGTACCTTTTAAGTTACAGAAATAGACTCTGAGGAACATCCCAAAGGTACAAACAGCATTAATGTACCATCAATGGCACAGAAATGTTCCTCAGAGTCCATTTCTGTACCTTATAAGATACAGTTACCTACAGCTAAGGGTATAATTGGTAGACCCTTGAGGGTACAGTCCGATCAACAAGCAAAGGCACACATTTTTACCTTTTTTTCTAAGAGTGTGAGAAAAATACATTAACTAGCCATTTACGGCTACAAAACTCTGATGCGATAATGCGAACGTGGCATGAGACACTTCCGTGATGAGGGGGATTTCCAAGCGCCAGGGGATTTCAAGATAAAATCTCCCCGGTGAGTCATAACGAAACACAGTATTTCCACATCTCGCCATGTTAGAACTATTACAATTTATTTTTTTTAAATCCCGTAACATTAAAATCGTTTGTTTCTCACATTCATACATTAAAAAATATGGAATCTAACTCTCCAACAAGCGACTACTCTCTTAATAGGTCCTCAGACAGGCACATTCTAAAGACGTTAACTTAAAAACATGTTACAATATTCATTGGAAATCTAGTACAGGCGCGGGACTTTAAGTAACACTCCAGTTCGAAATTAAAATCATTGTTGAAATTTAACACGAAAAAAAATATATAAAGAAAATATCAGATTGGCCAAAATAACCCTTCACATGTGCCCATTTGCTCATGATTAAACATAGCATACAATTACATAATCGCATAATATGCCCAATCACTAAAAAAAACTACTCAAAGTTATTGCATACGTCAGGCTTAAAACGCACATTTGTTTAAACCCTTCCTAAAATAAAAAAGACAAGACAGGCAAAAAAGAACATCAAGACTGAAAATGTAAATTCTTCTGCAATCTGTATATAAGGGAGAAAGAAACTGAATCCTAATATATGAACATCAGAACTTAAATATTCTTAAATATTTAATCAGTAATCGAAACTAAATAAGTATTTATATGAGCAATAATATACACGAGAAGTTCTTCTTGAATTTTTAAATTTCTTATAAAACGAGCATCAGTTAAAAAACGATCATGAAAATTTACTTCAAGACATTTATCCCAAACGCTAACAGACGTAGAACGAAGGCATTTCTTTAAATGAGAACGCTGAAGGGTTAAGAACTTGCGGCGGCGGCTGAACGGGAATTTTTAGAAAGAATCCGCCGTGAAAAAAGTGAGAAAGTGGCTCCTCCCCTGCCGACATTCGCCACTCAATGAGCTGAAGTAAAAATGTTCGCATATTTCACGTTAGTGCACAGTAATAGTCAGTTTATACTCCACCCCTGCAGCCGCAGCCAGATGCTCTTAATTGTCACGTCAGCTGCAGACAGACCTAAGCCCAAATCGAACGCAGCCACAGATTCGATTGCTTAGCCTTGGTATCCCGGATGTATAACTCGTATTTTTAACCTCGTTTTTTTGCATGTGAATTCGGACCATCGAATTTCCGATGCATATTTCCAATGCATAAATATTCAATGTTAGAATTTCAGTGGCATATAAAATTCAAAGACACAGATTTACTTCCATATTTATCATTCTTAGTCCATCACCTAAAAATCAAAAACAGATATTACAAGTTTATAATTTTAACAACGTACACAATTTAAAAAATTAAAAACAAAAGTATTATTGAAATAATTACACGATTGTTTGCTTCCACCTAGCTGAAAAGCTTTACCGGTTTGCGCTAACCTTGGCCTGGTTTCTCAGTGCGAATACGCCGTAAAGCCGCAGTATACACGTATATTAACGTTTTAATTCAAACTCACCATCTCCAGCGCCAGCCATCACTCTCTCCCGCCTGGGCTCTCGGGGCAAATACACAGTAAAACCTTGTTTTACACTTTATCCAGAGGAAAAAAACGTGCCGCCTGTTTTCCGTGCTAATTCTTTACTGTGGAATGAGCAGTAAACAGTAAACAAAAATGTCCCAGAATTCATTGCGTTTTATAGCGTAATACTGTAAAACCATAAAACAATACTTTATATTCTTACTGTAAAAATTACAGCAATTTTTTAAAGTGTATATCTCTCTACCTTCTCTCACTGTTTGTGATCTTAGTGAAGTGGCTTGTTTATGAGATTGAATTATCTTGTGTGATATACAGCATCAGCCAAAGGTTTGGACACCCTTACCTATAGAAAGGTATATTTGTATACTATTCTCTACATTTTAGAATGATTATAAAGACATCAAAACTATAAAATTACGTATGGAGTTATGCACTAACTAAAAAAGTATTTTAAAAAATTATTTGTTGGGGGCAGCTGTGTGGGTTGGGATTCAGAAAGTTGTTGGTTCAAATCCCTGGGTTGGTGGAATGATGCCACCATTGGGCCCTTGAGCAAGGCCCTTAACTCCCAATTGCTCCAGGGACTGGCTGACCCTCCTGTCTCCCCTATGCCAGTTCCATGAGGTGGCCTCCTGGGATGTTTTTCCAGCTCTCCTGAAGGAGGTACCATATACATGCTGAGGGCTCATTGGCCGCTTTTCCTCCACTCTCTGGTCAAACTTCTCCAAGACCATTTCTACACTATCATTCTCCTTTCTTGGCGGTTTGGCGAGTTCAAACTTTTGACTTTGTCCGGTAACATTTTTTTTTTGTCTTTTGTCAATGTTTAGATTGTACTGTCTTGCATCTGAGTATATTCATGATATTCACCCCTTCCTTTAACTGTAAATGGCTTTGGATAAAGTGTCTGGTAAATAATTACATGCCTTACATATTTATATCCTATTTAGAACTTGTTTTTGCACTATAGCTAGTGAGGAACTATATTTCATCTCAGCATATGATTCATGCATCACAGATCTGAGATGACAGTAAAAGTACTGTTATTTGATATACACCCATTCTTGCAAAGAATCTCTAACATCTGTTTTACTACATATTTCATATAATTAATTATGTAAAATTGTGGAAAAAACATGTGGGATAAGACAAAGATTAATAATGAAACCAAGTTTAGAGTAAAAAAGCTCTAAATTCCTCTAAAGGTTATTGCTAATGTCACGCCGGTAAGCGCCCGGAGCGCAGACAAATGCGCAGAAAGCCAGGAATCGGGGAACACGGGGTTAAATGAGTGGGCGCGGCGCACGAGAGGAGCGGAAGATCGGGGAATGACGGCTAAGATCATAGTCATACACACTTGACAGCAGCAACACCTGTCTTTCCTGTTCTCTGTGGGCATAGCAACGGCGATGAGCAGCAAACACAAATGCCCAAATATGGTTATGAAACTGCAACTTAATCAGAACTCATATTACTCTGCAGCAATTATAATTATATAATATTATAACATGAGTGACAAACAGAGGCCTGTCATATTACAACATCAACATACACTTAACATATTCTTTAGGTAAAAACAAACCCCTGCGCATTAGGCATCTGTACCCTTATAATTAACCATGTGGTTACCCTAACTGCTAACTACTTCATCTGTATATACGTGCGCCTCTCGTTTGCGATACACGTAGGTAGAAGGCGTACTTATTTTAGCGGTGCTGAATGATTAAAGTTATCTGATTAGCGATTCTGTATTGCTAAAGAACTTCATTAATTACCTCCTTTTGGACCGCTATCATTCTGATCGTTAAGATAGCGGAATATGGGCACGGGCTCATTAGCAGAGTAACCACGAGGAAGTATAAACTTATACAGTATATACTTTTTCAGGGGGGAGGTAAGCAAACATATAGAACAGCTGTGAGTCGCTGAGGACCGAATTGGGAAACAGGATGATAGGAAAGTTATTAATGACAGGGGAAGTAGGTTCTGTTTTTTGTTTTGCCTGGCTGGATGACCTTTGGCTTTGGAAATGATTCCTGGAGAACCTTATTAAGAGATGTGCAGTAAGAAATATAGATTTGTGGGCACCCATAATACGAACATGTAAATGAGTAAATAATATTGAACGTATAGCGTCATGCCTGGGGCAGCATGTGGAGCAGTGGGCTAAGCTTCTGTGCTTCAGATCAGAACGTTGCTATGTCTGTGGGCCCTTGAGTGAGGCCTGTAACCCCCCCCCCCCTCAGCTCCATGGGCATCACTGCAGGTGGCTGCCCTTCACTGCCAAGTTTGCTCTCACCTACAAATGTGTCTGTGTGTCATAGAGAGCAAGATGGGGTAGGCGAAAAGAGAATTTCCCTTACAGTGGTCAATAAAATATTATAATTTCATTAAAATTAATTTTTACAGTTTTGGCATATGTATAGCCCAGACGTTGCTCAGAATCGTTTACCTATTTACAACCCATTGACACTGACACTGAATGAATATTGTGCCACTGATTATTTGCTACCAAATATTTAAGGGACCTGGAATGCCTAAAAACACAATAAATCTGTTTGTCTGCGTGTTCCTACCTTAAAAGGAAAATGGAGATTACACACGATGATTAAATACGGCGTGACTGGCAGGCCGGGGGCGTAGCTAGAAATTCTATGCCCCTGGCAAAATGGCATCTCCCTTTAAAATTTTCCATATAATTTAATATATTCAAGGGCCCTTGTAAGGTGCTGGACCCCATTTGGGGGGGGGGGGGGGGGGAAGTGAGATTTGTTTCTTGTTACTGCCTGTGTTTTGTGAAATAGGAACTTTTCACACTCACCATCCCTGACAAGCACCTGCTGTCACCTCTGCTTAGAAAATGGAGGGATTGGCTGATTTTTATTTTTTCATGCGGAAGTCATTCCCGCCCCTCCCAAATAACACTTTTAATGGAAATCACCCTCCCCCAATATCACCACCTTCGGTTTTAATCTGGTGAGTAATGGAGTGTTGTGTATATTTTTCTTATCAGTGTTCCCAGCTCCGTATATCTATATATAGTTTGTCTGCATTCCGCAGGTTTGCGTTGGGTAGCTCTGCAACTTAGAACTCTGTAGTGGGTATCAGAAGGCTGCTAGTTTGCATCCTGTCCTTGACAGAATAGGCACATCTAATTTAGTCTGTGTTTTTTGTGAATGTATACTTCCTAGTATATTTAAGTGTAATTGGCCTATAAAGTGAACTCTGATTCTGACATTTCATATACTATTCAGTGTACATTGGTAGAACGGTTTACAGCGACACATGGTCCGTTACTCGTACAGTCGGTTACTCGCAAAGCCAAGCGCTTGTGTAATCACGGGGAGTGGAGGAATCAGATCCACAGCGCGAGATCCAAAAAACCGCAAAATATACAGTACGTGCCTCGCGTATATATCGCCACCTAGAGGCGCAAAAAATAGATGATAGATAGATAGATAGATAGATAGATAGATAGATAGATAGATAGATAGATAGATAGATAGATTATTTGTCACATGTAGTTATAGCTGCTACAACATACAGTGAAATGCTTTTTCTGGCAAAAAGTACCCCGGCTGTGCTATATATACAAAAGGAATTAGTATCACAGAAAGATAAAATATATATAATACACATAAGTATACGTAACATTGCACTGTGAAAGTATAAATTGCACTGTATACAGATTGCACTGTGAAGATATAAATCTCACTGTAGGTGTGCCATAAAGTGCAGATATGCAAATATTTTATAAGTTATGGAACTGGACAGTAGAAGACTGTGTGTGTGTCGTTGTCCGTTATGTGCTGTGGTTCAGGAGTCTCACTGCTTGTGGGTAAAAACTCCTCCTAAACCGAAAACCTAAGCCCTGAGACCCAAGGAAAAAAGTGTCCTTCAATTTTAGGTCATTTGTCTTTGGAGGAAATAAGACATCTTACAATTTAGATTTTTTCACATTTATTTTTATTTTTAATTTCACAGCATGTCCTCTTTAGTGTACAACAGGAATAAATACGTTTGCTTACATCAGTGAAAAGATGCAAAAACAAAATGTCCACTACAATGGACATAAATGAATGGGTGGGGTCTCAGGAGGATAGGATGCAATTACGTACCCTAGGAGTTGCTGAAGTTCTTACAGTGCTTTTTTTTTTTTTTTTAAATAAAATTTAATATAAACCTTTTTAAACGCGCTCTCAATGACTGTGAGAAGAATCAGGGCACAGGGGGAGTAGAGAGGGAGCGATTTCTGCCCGAATCAAAGAAGTGATATACAGTGGCAAGCGGCTGGGAGTGGGACAGATTCCTGAGTATAATTACGGGAATGAAAGTAAACAAAAATGAGTTATTTATAGACGGAGGAGCATGTGACCTGAATGACATAACATCCTGTCCACCCCACCACGACCTGTGCTGTGGTCGGGGAGACCAAAGCGGAGGGACGAGATCAAGTTTGTTCCTCAGGCTGTCCGTTTGTGGAACGACGGCGAACGACTGATCACGCCACTAAGCCTTGTGTAGTGTCACCACTGTTTTCGTCATTCCTCACTTTACATCTCTCTGACGTATGCTTCCTTATGTATGTACAGATATTTATATAATTGCGTTATATTTGACCTTGTTTTTACTATTTTGTTTTTGTAATTTTCACTTTAATTATATACACACAGATAATTATATTATTGCTTGATATTGTAACCATTTTATTTTGTTTATCTTATGATTTGTAATTATTTTTATTTCTCACTCACTCACACACACACATACAGTCTAATGTCTTTACCTTTGAGGACAAGCCAGGCAGGTGGGAAAACTACAGGCATGAAGAGTATATTTCTGTATGTAAGAAATACAACTTGAAAGTTGCCCGCCACACCCCCTTATCAGACACTTGAGAAAGTGGAAATGATTTCCAAAGCCAGAGGTGGTACTGTCTTCTGGAAATGTTTCAGATTTTTCCACCAAAATGATATTGTTGAAGATTGGACCATCACTGGTAAGCTACGAGACGTTTAAACCTATATTTTCCAATTAAAGATCCAGTTTTCACCTAACATGACTACATTTTGTCTGCTGCTGCCTCACTCCTGAATTTGTCTGTGGTATTATTCAAGGAACTAGACTCTGCCATCTCTAATGGAAGCGCCAGGTTCACATACACAATGCTGGAGAAATGTACTTCAAATAATCTTTAAATAACATTATAATGAATTTCAAAATAATATTAAGATCTAACAATCCTGTATTTTAACCCTAAAATAACTCCTGCCTTATGGAAAGTCCTACCCACCTGGTTTAGAGACGGTTTCCTTCACCAGGCCATTAGTCTGCTAAACCGGTGACCAGCATCATGTTGCCGTTATGATTCTACCTGCACTTTATCTGCACTGTAGCCTTATTTATTTTCCATGTTGTGCATATATATTTTTGGTACTCATTCCTACATTGCACTGTCTTGCCTTTTATTGCACTACTCCACCTGTCCCCTGCAACTGGAGCATGATAATTCCACTGGTCCTCAGAACACGTGTGTGAATCATACATGGTGAAAGGTCACCTCACCACAAGTAAGGCGCCAAACTGGGAACATTCTTACAGAGGAAAACCATTTTAATTGTAAATATAGCATCAGTAAGAGACATTGTAATGAAACAGCATGGCACAGCAGTTTCTAAAATTAAATTAGTCAGTGCAGAATCCAGGAACCACTTTGCAACTCAACTTTTTATGCTGGTAAAACAGGGGAAGATGACTTCCAACAGCAGAACTACACTCTGAAATGTAGGGGAATTCAGGCATTTATTTTTGCTTGGAGAAATATTCCTTGCTTTTCTGGACATCGGGCTTGATAGTGTCACTTCCGGGCTTCCAGCCAGCAGGACATACTGTCAGGCAATAAATCAGTACATTACAGTTCCCCTCACAACCTTCCTTTATGCAGAATCTGTTCTAATTACATGGGCACAGGCTCAAAGGGACATGACATAAAATAACACTGGTCAACAAATTTTTACTTTCTTTTTGTCACACAAATCAAAACAGGCATAGTGTTTTTTGTGCGGAATTCAAATAGCTAATTGGAATTTCCTTATCGTACAAGGATTTTGAGTGACATACAATAAAACTTTATGCTATATGTATATTTACAGTATATGTGTATGTGGAAGTGACTCATCTAAAAGGTAGAAGTGTATGATTTTCTGCTGTACTTTGCCACAGGAACATCCCTCTAAATCACAGGTGTCAAACTCCAGTCCTGGAGGGCCGGAGCCCTGCACATTTTTGGGTTTCCCCTCATTTAACACACCTGATTCAACTCCTTGTGCTAATTACCACACAGCTCTTGAGCTGAATCATTTGTGGTGGAACAGGGAAAGAACTAAGCTACACAGGGCTCTGGCCCCCCAGGACTGGAGTTTGACACCCCTGCTCTAAATGGTCCAGCAGAGGTCAGCATACGGGGACTCCACTGGTCATTATATTGTTTTTTCATATTAGACAGAGAGCAGGATCCTTATCTCAAAATGTCCAAACTTGCAAAACAGGCTTACAGCACTTTGTGCCCAGGTAAGTCTTAATCTTCACTAATAGAAATACAATAATTTTTCCTAAATTAAACTTAAATTTATCAATATATTCTTAATAAGGAATTATATACTATCAATTTGGCCTAGAAATGATGTCACTCAAAAACTATGAATGATAGCAAACTTCTCAGTGCATTTCTGAAATCAGCATTTTAAAAAGTACACGCATTGGCTGTTCTGTGACAAAATCTTTGTTGACCAATGAAGAAGAGGTGTGGCTTGGAGCCAAAGGTGTGTCCGTATCTCTGGTACCTTCTCCATGTTTATCCGTGAACTGGAAGGCCTGCACCAGGCGAAGCGTCTCATCCACAGACCGGCCCACGGGGAGGTCATTGATCGTGATCTGTCTCAGAATGCCCTTGTTGTCAATGATAAACAGGCCACTGAGGATAAATGAGAAAAAAACAAAAAATACAGTCATTTTCACTACACAGGAAATCTTCACCATCAATTAGATACCCTGCCTAGGAATTCCAATAAAAAGTTTTGGACTACAGTGGCAGAAGCTCTACGCAAGATCTGGGGCAGCGTGGGATAGCAGGTTCTACATCACGGCTACTGCACCACAAACCTCACCGGTAGGCAATGCCTTCATCCTCCTTCAGCACACCATAGGCCTGAGAGATGGAGCGCTGGGTGTCAGCCACCAGCGGGATCTTCATTTGGCCAAGACCCCCCTCTTTTCGTGGTGTGTTTGTCCTGCAGCACAACAAATGCCAGCATATATAAAGACACAGCAGTTGCCAAGGAGGTGTCTTTGCAGTCTATGTATTGTGTCTGTTCATGTAACCACTTACGGCTACATTCAGTAAAGTGATTACAGCATTAAGCATTTAAAAACAGCACACTGGCACACACTGTGGGCAATTTTGTCACCGTTTGACCTAATCGCATGTTTTCAGACTTCAAGAGGATACCTGTTTTAACACAAGGAAGTGTGAGGCCACAGTGCTACTCATTATCTGTAACTGAATGGTAATATAGTGAACGGGTATTAACTAGGCCTGGGCAATTAATGGAATTTTAATTTCAATTAGAATATTAGCTTCCAACAATAATCAAAATAAAATAGTCGAGGTAAAGTGATTATTGTGCCACATTTCGTTTTGCAATAGTGCTCCCATTTTGTCTTGTGTTATAAATCCAATGCACCCCTATCCAGCCCCTTTTAGTTTGTTTCTCAGTTGAGTTACATTTAGAGTTCAAGGAAATCCACTGTTAAAGCGTTATTTTGTAAAAAGTTATTTTTTAAGTTCAATAAATGCAAATTCCAACATTGACCAAAATAATCATTATGATTTTTGCCGTAATCAAGCAGCACTAGCATACTCTTGAATTTGCAATGCTCTTTGATCTACATGAGCAGCAGACTAAGTCAACATACCAGGCAAGATGACAGAAGTGGGAGTCCACGGATGCCCCGATGACCTCACAGTTGATCTTCTTAAACTGATCTGCCGCATCACTGAAGGCGATGATCTCAGTGGGGCAAACAAACGTGAAGTCAAGTGGGTAGAAGAAGAAGACCACATATTTCCCTGCAGATACAGAAGCAACCATATCAACCACCATATCACATCTAAACTATGTATCATTATTATTAATATAACCATAACATTAACAATAGACGGCACCACACTATCCTGGATAAGTAGTTAGGGAGGATCGATGGATTATGAATAGAACACGCTCTTTATTCTTATAGGCATTAAGCATTAATATTAATGGCAAGGCAGTGCACAATCAATAGAATAAAATTAATAAAAAATAACCAATACTCTAAATCATATATTTTTTTCTGCCTCTGATGAACAAAGCTTGCTTGCAATGAAATTTTCAAATTTCTTCATCTCACGAGAATCCGTGCTCAGAAAAGCAAGTTTTCACTTGTTGTAAATATACAAAATAAATTTGTGATATTAAGGGTACCTCTGTAGTCAGACAGCTTGACATCTTTAAATTGCCCCCCAGGCATCACAGCTTTGGCCGTAAAGTCTGGGGCAGGCTTGCCGATTTCAGCTTTGCCAGCAGACATGTTTGTGTTTCCTGCAGGGGAAAAGCAACAGTTGGCCCAAGCAATTAAACAGAAACAGAAGGTAAACTTTTATGTACGAACCTATGCGCTTTAAACTTGTTCGGCTAATAAACCGAACATTTTGACCTCAAATTCTGCAAGTAAATGTTTTCACAAAGCGTAAGATAAGTTTACGTTGTCCCGCTAAAATGAATGCGATTATATTGTGGAATATAAACAGAAAGTTCGCATTTCTAAAACTGTTAATGTTTTATTTGGCGTTATTCCAAACCCTACTGCAAAAATTCATTGTCGGGTGTCAATACACGCTAGATCGACATATAATTTTAAAATTGCAGCTGGTTTAAACTTGCAATACACAGCTATAATCAGTTTTTCTTCCTCCTACTTGCACGCGTATCGCCATGATCGGTTGAGTAACAGCGTGAAGGTCACACTTTGAACGTGCTGTGAACTAACACGTACAAATCTCTGCCCGTGCCCAACACGAGGCTGCTGCAGTATGAATTCCAGATGAGACACTGGAGGATCAGCATGCTTTACAAAAAATCATTACATTTATTACTCAACTCCTTTTTGTGTCTCAGCCCATCTTCACACAGCTGTCATGGCTAATATGTACATGACTCACAATATAAAATCCTTCCTAGTTCGTCTGTACTTCGCACAGTGCAACGACAGCCATACCGAAGAAAAAACTAGTCAGGAGCTACTTACTTATGAGACCTTGCAGATCCAACTACGACAGTAAACCGGGGTAGAAAGTTCATATTCGGACTGATAAAATCTATATCCGCCCACTTTACCCCTAAGACTGGCCCAGATTTAACCGCCCCCCTCCCCACTCCGCCTGAATTCAGCTAGAACATGGTTACTGATCTACTGGGAGTATCTCTGCCAGGATGACTTGCATTTTTCTAAACAATGAATGAAACAGTTTAGGACAGTTTGATATTTGGGGAGGACAACTTAATTTAAATAAAAATGTATATTTATGGGGGGTTGAATGAATCCAAATCATATACTGGGAGCAATATATCCTCCCTTCCCACTCAGTTTCTACACTCCTGTCTGGGTGACTTTACACCCAAGCTATTTTTGTTGCATATTGGGCCAAGGCAATTTTACAATTTAAATAAAATGGTATTATTTTTTAAAATATATATTCATGAGATACAGCAACGGTACATATTCAAGCAAAGTCATATTAATGGGATTTGTCACTGCTTCACAATCATGACATGGTTAAATTGGTCATTTTTACTAAAATATACTGTTTTAGGCCTTGTTTGAAAATATGTAGACTTGCAGACAATATAACTAGCTTTTATTTAGTGCAATCTAAAATACAGATAAACCACAGGGATCCCTTAGGGAAAGTGCTAAATTCCTCTCACTGTTTCTCATTACGGACATGCAGCTTATACCTTGCAGAACTGCAAGGTGAACCCTGGCAAACATCAGGGCCCCCACCCCATCTTGGGAAACATGTAACAGATAGTAATAATAAGTGGCACCTGACTGTAGACAATCATGTCATCCAAGGGCCCCCAGATAAGTTAATCTGGCCCTGTTGCACAATACAACAAGGTTCTCAGATCCTGGGTGGCTGTTGCTGGACCAGGAATAAGTTTTGGTGAGATGATGGTCGCACTCCTTTGCCATGAGACTGGAGCCCAGGTTGAGGAGAAGCTTGAACTAGGATTTCAAATCCAATTCAAGGAGAAAGCTATAGGCCTGTGAATAACTCCTTGGAACTGGACCAATTAGCACTGGCACAAGGCTTGGGGCAAAGTGATTTTTCTCATCTTGGGACCAAGGCACTCGTGGTGTGAAACTATGCTGTCTGATGAAATGCCTTCTCCACTCCTGCACTGGCCCTTCTAGGTTGAATAAAAAAAGCAGCAATTCAAACAAAAGACGATCGCCAGCTTTGGACTTTGGAATCACATGTAACTGGAGGGCCGGAGGGTGGCACAAAGGAGAAGGTCAGCAATGCAGCCTGAACGCACACTTACACACAGGGGATTCCTGCTTGTGTCCTGCACAAGCACCTGCTGAGCACCAGTGAAAATATCCTAAAAAGTGCAATGGAGAATCAGCTGGAACCAAATTAAACAATGAGAGTCATTTTTAAATATAGATGTACCATTATTGGTCATGCAACAAGACATTTGTGACAATTTTACGTCTTATGTAGAATCGACTTGATGTGCACAATAGCATTATAAAAGTGGGCTTTATTAGTCACCAGCTTGGGGAGCAATAAATATTCAGTTCATACCACAAACAAACCATGTGAAGCTCCAAATGCTTGTTACATGTAAGACCAATTTAAACTCCCACCATATAGCCCGCAGTGCTCCTTGATAGTGCAAACATAGCAATACCGTCACACAGTGCAATCAGTTCATCAGATGCGCCAGGCGGTAGCCAGCTATGAGGTCACCGAGGTCCGAACCTCGGTAATTAAAAGTAAAAATAAAATTGGAAGCTATATATTGACCTGAAAAAAAAATGCAGTTGAAAATGTCTCCGGCCCAAGTGCATCATTAGTTTGGTTCGAATATGTTATTAATAGTGTCTGCTGTGTGTGAGTGAGACAGCATTTAGTATCAGCATGATAGGGGAAGCGTGACTCGGGAACCGCATAAATTCACCTCACTGAAAGCAGTTTCGCTGTGTGAGGAAGGGTGCGCAGGAAGCATATTATTCGGTAAGACAAAGCAACGATCATTATCTGTAAAAAAAAAAAAAAAAAACCGTCCCAAAACATTTGAAAATTAGAAGGGCTCTTACTCTGAATAAATACAAGCTAAACATGGCAGTCATATTTTGCAGGGGGTTCATTTAGATAAATATTAATGGAAAAGTATGCTTTTTTCTCTAATTTACAATAGTAAAGGAGCGCAGTTCAGCGAGACTCGATCTTACCAGCAACGAAGAGACGCGCTTTTAAGTTCACTGAAAAAGGCGGGATGGAGTCTGAGGTAAAATTCAATGGTAAAAGTCACCACGGAAACTGTGTGATCATTGGGCTTTTATCATGTATATATTTGTTAAATTACTTGTGGGTTTAGGATAGCCGATAATCTCAGTTCTTCTTTTTGAATGAAACATAATATTTAGAGGTATAAAACCCTCCATTCATCTAGCTGCTGAAATTAGTAAATACATCCTTTCAGTCTTGTATAGATAGAATGAATGTTATGATTATAATGTTGGTCATTTCGGTAGGTTGGGTTATTTTTCAAAGAACATCCTGAGGTAACATGAGAAGCTCCTATTGTTGGCCTGTTTTGCCAAATGTGTTCAGTATAATATTACTGTTTTGCTTAAAATATAGTTTTTTCACATTGTTAAGTTCTGTAAAGCTTCGTGAGTGTCCCGCTTTGCCCAAAAGTTGTCTCGACATATACCTTCGTCCACCTTCTCTTCCGAAGTCCCGCCCGTTTGTTACTGTGCCGAAGCCCTATACTTTCTGGCAACCAATTGAAATACTGGTTTAGCGCAACTCCATTCCCCCGGGTCCTAAACCTATCCGTCAGTGTGACTTTGGAGAAGCGACGTTAGTTTTGGATCATGAGGCGTTTCTCAACCCAGTCCTCGGGGAACACCGGATCGTCCACGTTTTGCTTCCTCTCAGCTCCCAGCGCACCTGTACCAGGTATTCGGTGGTCCTGATTGTCTGGGAGCTGGGAGGGAGCAAAAGCGTGGACTGCCGGGGTTCCCTGAGGACTCGGTTGGGAAACACTGGTAGAGTACGTACTAACTTATGCCAATAAATGCACATTTCTTTGGGGGGCTAAAGCCCCTAAAGTAGACCTATCGACGCCCTGGTCTGAAGTAAATATAATTTTATGAAACGTGTTAAATATAAGAGTCGGCTAGGCTACTCTGGCCATGTTAAAGGTTGGGATTCTTTCGTATTACACCAAATGGGCTAGAAACTAACGTTTCACATAACGTCATTAATAAAAAGTAATAATAAACAGCGTATGAAGGGTACTGTACGAATAATAGTGTCCATAGAAACATTTCAAAGCCAAATTTGGATATCAAAACAAATCTATTTGGCGTTACCGTGTAATGGAGTGTTAATATCGAGCATTTCTCTTTCATTTTTATGTTATGCTGAATATATCTGGTTACAAATAGCCTTAAATTGCATGCTTCGTGCCCATAATATTTTACTGCTCTATAATGTTGTTTATGACATAGACCTAAATTCATTCAGTAATGCACACTGTAGGGAGGGTTAGTGGAGTATGCTTTTGCTCTATACTCTGGCAAGGTCACCCAGAGTGAACTGGTTAAATTTAAAATTGCTCTTACTCTTGGCACATACATGATGTATGGTGTATTATTCAGAATTAGTGCTTTTCAGATTTTCAGCACCAATAAAATGTGTTTCTTGCAAATAAGAATAGGTCTCCTGTATGTAATGTGTGATTGAATTTAGAATTAGGTGATCAGTGGTCATTGTTGACACACCACAACAAAATGTGTCCTCTGCATTTATCCCATATGTGACATAGCAAGAGGCAGCTAATTCAGTGCCTGGGAACAGTACCTTGCTCAGGGTACCTCAGTGGTGCCTTGCTGGTCAGGGATTTGAACTTCAATTACAAGGGCACTTCCATAATCATTAAGACAGCACTGCCCACAATTGACCCCCGGTCCTTGCTATTTTTCAATCCCTGACCATTGCCCTCAAACTCAGTAAAAATAGTGTATTTCCTTCTTTTTAATGAATATCAGATGTGATCTATTATCTTTAATATATATCTTTATCTGAACTATTTATGGTATAGTTCAAAGAAACCTGGTTCCAGCTTCGAAACATTGTGTGGGCCACAGGATTATCTAAAGGAACCGGGCATAGACTGCAGGCATGGAGTGGGACTAATTTTCTGCCCAGGAGTTTTATGCCCAAGACCAGACCGACAGATTTTGTCTTCTTTCTGGGGGAACTTTGATAAATGATGCCACATTTCAAGCCTTATTGTCCCATTAGTGTATTACTGACATTACAAGAAGACAATAAATGATAATAACAAATAGCATATTGTTCAATCAGCCACACCTGGTCTCTTTCTAACATCAATTGTTTTAGAAACGTTGAGTGATTAGCAATAGCAAGTGATTAGTTGTGGCACCTCCGCAACAACACTCATTCATTTCAGTTCTTTAAATGACAAGCGAGCATGGTGACACATATAAGATAAGATAAGAAGAACTTTATTTATCCCGAGGGAAATTCTTTTGTGTATTTCTTTTGTGTACATATGTGTGTGTGTGTGTGTGTGTGTGTGTGTGCTTGCGTGTGTGCAATATTGGTTAATATTCTGAAGCGTCGTTGTAGGATTTAAAACTTGTAAAATAAATTTGTTCCTGAATGGCACAACAGCTAAGTGGACCACCAGGAATTCTCCCTAGTATCCCGATTGGCCACTGCAGGTGACATGCTGCAGGTGACATGCTGCTCCTCTCTCTCAGAACATACAGAGATCAATTTTTATATGAACTTTGAGTCCACACTAAATATCAATTTGCTGAAATCGAGTAGTGGAGGCCCTTAGCATATCCCGGCATGCTTGCAAGTCATGATAATAGCACATGGGTGTATTTGTTATTGTAAGTAATTGTGTGTTTCTGATGTGCCCTTGCCGTGTGATATATGAATCCTGTCTGACCCTTGCGTGATTTTAGCTATTGTATAAACCGTGTGTGTGCCTTACTGTACAGCATCAGACCTCTCTGCGTTTGAAGGCCGTATGTTGTTGTGGTTATAGCTTGGGAGTGGTTCTCTAAAGAGCTCTAGAGGTTCTCTTCATACAGTTCTTCATACGGTTCTCTTCATACGGCATTGCTGCTCTTCATTGACTACAGCTCAGCATTTAATACCATCATCCCCAACCAGCTAGTCACCAAACTCCTCGATCTGGGCGTCAACAACAAACTGTGCATGTGGATTAAGAACTTCCTGACAAATCGTCCACAGACAGTGAGACTGGGCCCATATCAATCCTCGAGCCTGTCCCTCAGCACTGGAGCACCGCAAGGATGCGTGTTGAGCCCATTGCTCTATTCCATCTACAGATATGATTGCACTCCCACCCACCCCACAAACACAGTAATAAAATTTACAGATGACACAACTATGGTCGGACAAATCTCTGATAACAACGAGAGTGCCTACAGAGAGGAAGTCAGCTGTCTAACAGGATGGTACATAACAACTTGACCCTGAATGTTAAGAAGATGAAGGAAATCATAGTAGACTTCAGAAGGCATAAAACCCCACCACGCCCTCTCATCATCAATGGAAAAGAAGTGGAGAAGGTCTCCTGTTTTAAGTTCCTGGGGATCTTGATCACAGAGGACCTGAAATGGGAGGCCAATACAACAGCCATGGTTAAAAAGGCGCAAAATCGGCTCTACTTTTTAAGGACACTAAAAAAATGCAACCTGTCTGCCGAGCTGCTTAAACACTTTTACCAATGCTCCATTGAGAGCGTCATCACATACTGCATCACTGCATGGTTTACCAACGCTCCATTGAGAGCGTCGTCACATACTTCATCACTGCATGGTTTACCAAAGCTCCATTGAGAGCGTCGTCACATACTTCATCACTGCATGGTTTACCAACGCTCCACTGAGAGCGTCAACACATACTGTATCTTTAAGACTCGCTGTCTCTGCTGGGTAAACAGCATTTTGCAGGACATAACACACCCCCCATACCCACTCTTTTCCCTACTCCCATCTGGGAGGCGTTATAGGGCCTTTAAAGCCTGCACCTCCAGATTGCAGAATAGCTTTATCCCCAGGGCCATTGCAGAACTGAACAGACATGCCTCCCCCCCACCAGCTGTATAGTTGCATTTTAAAAGGATTCTAACACAATGGGACTCAATTTTTATTTGTTGTTATTTGCAATTTGTATTTATTTATTGAGTGAGTGTGTGAGTATTGATTTAGAGGCTGCATTAGCAAATTTCATTGTACGGACCTCCTGTACAATGACAATTAAAGTCTATCTATCTATCTAGCACATTCTTTTAAAACTGGTGGTGTTCTTGTTCCTGCTGTGGTGATGCCAGGATCTGTGAATTATCACAATATATATTTTTAATTGTATATTTAACCACTGTTGGTCACTGTCTTAATAGAACTCAAGTCAGGGCTTGAAACCTTTCAGTTTGTGACTAATGGACATTCACTTTCTCATTAAGAAACTCATGGAGCAGCAGACGATTCACACAAACGCATCTGAAATTAGTCAAAGGGCCTGATTCCGGCAGCCATGTCATAGTCAAGGACTGATTTACTTCCACCTGAGGGCACATATTATTAATTAGAGAATGTTATTTACCATCAGGCACTCTTATAAACCCAGGCCTGACTACCTTTGATTGTGACACATGAATCTGACTGGAATATGTCTGGTGAAATAGCTCATACTACTTTTTGTTCCCATGACAGTGACCTGGATAACCTGGATAAGCCATGGGCGATTTCCTACTTCCAGGATTGGACGGCTCCAGAACACATTACGTATTTAATGCGCCCGTAGCAAGTTAATATAAGTGAGGCTGTCACAATTTATCTCTCACGGCGCAATCTAATCCCTCTTTTTTGTACTGATTGTCTGATAAGTGTATTCTCAGACACATGCATTGATAGAAAAATTTCGGGACGAATTAACTGTGAATCAACAGACAGTAAGTTGGTTAAACAAGTTATTACAATGTCCTGCCTGGCGCTTATTTTCGTTCGTTCGCAATTAGTAAAGAAATAAAGTCAATAAAGAGAACGTATGTAAGCCTAAACAGCGCACAGACAAAAATGCTGATAATTGTAGAATAGCCGGAAACGGAAATGTCGACGGGAAGCACGGGTTTTCAAAAGCGCTTTCCCATTTTCAGACTGTCTCCTCTCGCTGGACATTACGGTGTCTTTTCGCAGTTCCAGGACAGTGAGTAAGTGCCGAATATAATTTCTTTAATAAATGACGACGGCTCTGATGTGTATTTGCCAACTGAAACATATAGTTTCAGTGCGGTCTCTTTGGACTCGCACTTTTGTTTTTCGTACTGTTCTTATAAGGCAGGTAAGTGAAGGATGTTCCTACGATATTTAAACATGCGATTAAGCCATGTTGTATCGGCGAAAGGGCTTTTTGGCTGTCAGTAGACGATGGGCTGATCAGTCAGTTTTCCATCGTGGCCGCGACCACTCAGTTTATAGAAACCAGGGCCGAAATATGCTTTTTAAAGTTTTCATATTTACACCCCTCTGCAAGTGTTTATCATGCAACCGAGTGCTACTGTACATGCTGCCTCTTGAATACTGTAATTCCGAAGAAGCTTGTTCCTATTGAACGACTAGTTATGACAATATTTTGCATTTCTTGTTTATTATATGTATAATTTTCCGTGGGAGAATGAAAAACACGACTCTGTCTGCTCAGATCCTTCTCGATACATCTTCCGGATTGGGGAAGTCACCTGACACTCAGCAGTGTACACTTTCCATGAACCCTTTGCAACCACGTTACCTCAGATCATAACTCTAACTCTGCTGTCTAAAGGGTTCTCCTAAACTATTTTTCACTTTTTAAAAAGGAGATGATCTTATTTAAATAATGAATACAACCTGTCAAGCCAGATTTAAAATGGAGATTAATATTTGAAATGGCTACGCCAAGTTTGCGCAAAAATCATTGTGGTTAATATGCTTCTTTCTATGATTCTAATGAGAGTATTTGACACCGAAGCACTGTGAAACTGTAATTTCACTTAACATTTCAAACACCCTGCAAGTCTGACATGAGACTGTAATTTAAGAATGTAAAGTATCGGTAATAACACAGGTGCTGTATTTGTTATATTTTTTTAAATGCACCAGGCCAGAATGAATGACTTTGCCGTACTCTGCACGGGAAAGAAGATGCCCCTTCTTGGCCTGGGAACATGGAAAAGTGAACCTGGGAAGGTGGGCAGATTTAACCTTGATCACTGTGGACACGTAGCCATTTGTAGGCATGTGATTGCTGTACAGGATAATCCACAGATTGTGCTTGGTTTGTAAACATTCTAGTATGCTAAGCATATACTGGCATGCTTGTTACAGTATAGCTCTTTGATAATAGAATACAATGATATACTATACTCCGCTAACAGTGGGTTCAAATCCAGGAAACTGACATATATGGTAACCCGTCCCTACTGTAAATCATTTTGAATAAAAGCGATAGATGAGTATTAAATTTTCTGCAAAATTGAGCTAAAACAGCAGTGCCATTCATCAAAATATACACTAGTGAACCTTGCTGAATAATGTTGGTGCTCGTACAGTAAAATGCCCCCAAACTGACTGCCAGTGTCTGTTGCAGGTGAAACAGGCTGTGGTCTGGGCCTTGCAGGCTGGCTATCGCCACATAGATTGTGCTTCCATCTATGGCAATGAGGCAGAGGTTGGCCAGGCCTTGAAGGAGATGCTGGGGTCACAGGTATGCCAAAATATGCGGTTAAAGACCAGCACTTTGTTGTTCTTGTTTTAGGTATTGTCCTTCCTTTTTTTGGGTATGAGGTATTTCATGTGTTCCGTAACTTAGAAATATCGGTGGTCAGAGTGGGGATTAGGGTTTTGCCCATAGAAATGAATGGATGACAAAGATATGGATACCTAATGTGTGTGTGTGTGTGTGTGTGTGTGTGTCTGCGCAGGGACTGAAACGGGAGGAGGTCTTTGTAACCTCAAAGCTCTGGAACACTCAACACCACCCTGAGGACGTGGAACCAGCCTTGTTGAAGACCCTGAAGGAACTGCAGCTGGAATACCTTGATCTGTATCTCATCCACTGGCCATATGCTTTCCAGTACGTACCTGGAACTGATGCTGAGACTCTTAATGCAGTAGGCAGTGTGTATGTTAAATAGTGAAGCGTTGAATGTACGCACTGAGGAGCTTTGTGGACAACAGGAGCTTTGTGTTTATTCTACATTTGAGTAGCCCAGGATGGAGATGCTGTCTCTGTCTTACAGACGGGGTGGGGTTGTGTTTCCCAAGAAAGAGGATGGCACCATACTTTATGATGACATCGACTACAAACTGACGTGGGCGGCCTTGGAGTGCTTGGTGGAGAAGGGGCTTGTGAAAGCCGTCGGCCTCTCCAACTTCAACAGCCGGCAAATAGACGACATTCTTTCCGTTGCCAAAATCAAGCCGGCTGTGCTGCAGGTGGGGAGAGTATGGTGGTGTTTATGTGTCTTCACGTGTAAACACAACCTGCAACGTGACAGAGTGATGAATAAGTTATCATGGAGCTTTTTAATGTAGATACCAACCTTCAGAAAAACTTCCAGGAAAAAATGAGTAAAATTGTACTGGTTAGTCGCACATGAATCTATGGATGATAGTGGCTAGTAACCACTGTGAGGAATCAGAGGCTGAAGCCTAACTTGGACCAGATGTAGGCCATCATTCTTTTACACCGTACAAAAAGGCGGTTTGATATAGACATGGTTTGATACAGGATTGTGTTTTCGTTTTGCACTTAAACTGTAGGTATAGAAAGTCAACTCATCTGGTGTATTAGGTACAGATTGAGCCTTCAGATGCTAGTGCTAGCAAGTTAATACTGTACATCATGTCACCACATGATATTGTGTTTTATTATATGGTCTGTTTGCATAGACAATAGGATTGGAGAGGGGACTTGTGCCTGAAATTGCTTTAAAAACATTAGCTTTTTGATGTTGCTATTTATTTCAAATAATTCCATAATTGTATACCGTTCCAGCTTCTAGTTTTATGACTAAGTTGATGTTTTTTTGAGTACCTTTGTTTTGCTTTGTGCTGCCTAATCCTGCTATATGTTACATGTTGTGAACTGGGTGGTGTGAGTTAGAATTCCTATGTCCTGATGTAAGAGGGCAAATAAGGATGATCTAGGTCGGGTGGGGAACCTGATTCATGGAGAGTCGGTGTGGGTGTGGGTTTTTGGGATGGCCTCTCAATCAGCCAATAATAAAACAGTGGTTCTCCAGTTCTGGGGACCCACTCTTATTGGTTTATTGAGAGGTCATCCCAAAAATCCACCACACACTGGCCCTCTGTGGATCAGGTTCTCCACCCCTGATCTAGGTGCTGCTGCTGTAATATGAAGCTCAGTGTGATGTCTCCTCTGGCGCAGGTGGAGAGCCACCCGTACCTGGCACAGCCACAGCTGCTGGAGCACTGCCAGAAGCGCGGCCTGGTGATGACGGCATACAGCCCATTAGGGTCTCCAGACCGGGCATGGAAACACCCGGAAGAACCTGTACTTCTTGACGAGCCCGTGCTGGCAGAACTGGCTCGGAAGTATAATAAATCCCCTGCACAAATTATACTCCGGTAAGTACCAAGCTCTACAAACATGATCACGCCACATCATTCTTAGTGGACAGCAAAGTAAGAATTTCATTGCACTTTTCTGCTGTACATATGACAGTAAACACTTTGAATTTTGAAGCGGACAAAGGGAATGAAAACTAGAGAATGTTTATGTTCGGTGCCTGTATCATGATCAGTGTTTCATACAGCATTAACTCCATTACATAGATTCCACAAACAACATTTGTGTTTTGTTTGTTTCTTTTAGGTGGCAGACCCAGAGAGGAGTGGTAACAATTCCCAAAAGCGTGACAGAGTCTCGCATTAAAGAGAACATACAGGT